>NC_069134.1:48548402-48848402 GCF_026914265.1 Mya arenaria
AATGCGAAGCAAATGAAACATATTCTTTTTGAAGGTTTTTGTCCACAGTCAGCACAGGAACGAACTCGCGGCGTATTTTGATCGGTGGTGGATATGACCTTTCTGACGAGGTGTCGAATTCGCTCATGCAGACCTGGCTAAAAATAGAGAGCATTTCTTTAAAACTTTCATGGCCCATAATCTAGGCATTCATGGGCGGATCTGGCTGGTTTTCGAAAGGAACCGAGCTCTAATGGATATCTAGATACTGTACAAGTTTCATTGAGATACAATAAAAACTGAAGACTGTATCGTGTTCACAACCAATTGTTTACACAATAGCATTTTTTTATACTATCAAGGGCCATAATCTGGGCATGCATGGGCGGATCTGGCTGGTTTTCGAAAGGAACCCAGCTCTAATGGATATCTCATTACTGTACAAGTTTCATCGAGATACAATCAAAACTGAAGACTGTATCATGTTCACAAGCAATTGTTTACAGACGCACGATCGCACGACCACACGGATGCACATACTACGTACACATTACCATCGCATAAGCTCTTCTGGCCTTTGGCTAAAAATTGATGTGGACCTTATAACTATGATGAAGAAAGAAATACTTCCAGACTCAGCATGTTACATCAATCAAACAAGAGATGTTTGTCAAACAGTATGCCCCCCCCTGAGCGCCATGTTGTCAGGATTATATGGACAATTGAATGGATTTTTGCATTCAAGGTCACTGTGAACTTGACCTTTGACCCAATGACTCCTAAAATTAATAAGTGTCATTTCCTTGTCAGGCCCAACTTCTGTGACAAGTTTGATGATCATAGCTTCAGTCATTGTTGAGATATCACTGGGAGATTTGTTAACTTCTTTTGCGTTAAAGGTTACTGTGACCTTGACCTTAGCCCGATGAACTTCAAAGTCAAAAGGGGTCATCTACTGGTCAGGCCCAACCTTCATGTCAAGTTTGATAACCATAGGTCCAGGAATTGTTGAGTTTGCTTTCAAGATCACTGTGATTTTGACCTTTGACCCCTAAAATCAATAGGGGTCATCTACTGGTCAGGCCCAATCTCCAAGTCAAGTTTGAGGGCCATGGGTGCAGGCATTTTTGAATTATCACACGGACAAGCTTTTACCATTCAAGGTCACTGTGACCTTGACCTTTGGCCCAATGACCCCCAAAAACTATCGGGGTCATCTACTCATCAGGTCCAACCTCCAAGTCAAGTATGAGGGCCATGGGTGCAAGCATTGTCGAGTTAACACTCGACAACCTTTTACCATTAAAGGTCACTGTGACCTTGACCTTTGGCCCGATGATCCCCCAAAACAATAGGGGTCATTTACTGGTCAGGCCCAACTTCCATATCAAGTTTGATGACCATAGGTATATGCATTGTCGAGTTATCACTCGGACAAGCTTTAAAATGATTTTACCATTAAAGGTCACTGTGACCTTGACCTTTGACCCAATGAGCCCTAAAATCAATAGGGGTCATCTACTGGTCAGGCCCAACCTTCGGGTCAAGTTTGATGACCATACGTCCAGGAATTGTTGAGTTATCAGTTGGACAAGCTTTGGTCTACCGACGGACCGACCTACCGACCGACATGTGCAAAGCAATAAACCCCTCTTCTTCGAAGGGGGGCATTAAAACTAACCTCTCAAAGTAGAACTGTAAAACCAACAAAATCGCTACCTGAAAAAAAAGAGAAAAGAACTTAATTAACAAAACAATCTTATACATGGAATAAATTATATAAAAACCTTTCCCTTAAGCAAACAAGATCAATTGATTGTGATAATTATTAACCAAGCACTAGTCCTACCATAAGCAGATAGTGATCAATAACTTTATAATAAATATGAAATGATACATCTTAAAATAACGCTTACATTAAAGATGCACTATTACTACCAAATAAGATTTACCACAATTAATACAATTGTTTAAATATACCAGAAAGGATGAATAAATGCCGAAAACAATGGTTCTTATGAAGGATTCAGAGTTTAACTTGAAAGAATTGTGCAGAACACTATAATTCTACCTTATGAGACTATAGTTGATCACTGAAA
Source organism: Mya arenaria (assembly GCF_026914265.1). Classification (NCBI taxonomy): domain Eukaryota; kingdom Metazoa; phylum Mollusca; class Bivalvia; order Myida; family Myidae; genus Mya; species Mya arenaria. The sequence continues at coordinate 48,550,481 of NC_069134.1, forward strand.
ATCTTTTAGCATTCACCAATTTACCATTCACCAATCATTTAATACGTTTTGGTTTTCAACTATTAAATACACTGTTACAATCTTCTTGTCAGTATTTAGTATTTTCTATAAATGCATTATTTAGTAAGTTGTTCAAGATTTGACACTCAAAATTTATGTTTGTTTTACATGTGTATGTATTGATTTTGAATAACTTCAGAGAGTTACTTTAACAAATAAATTAAACGGTGGTTAAAGACTTCTTTTCACACAGATATTGATGATTTCAGTGACTAACTTGAAAAATAAACTGAATATATGTTCAAATGAAATTGCACAAGGTAAAAATAAGGCACCTCATCTAAACAATCTATATAATAAGATTTATAATGTAAGGTTATTTTAAGGATTGATTCACCTGCCAAACATACTCAATAAAATCCACTGAAATGACGATGTACTGTACCAAATAATCCACCCTCTTAATAGAAAATTGTTATTATTTTAAAAAAGCACAAATTGACAATAAAATATTTTTTATCTGTCTATTGTCAATCAAATAACACTTTCCGATATTTAAACAAGTATTTTGAGGTGAAAAATTGTCCATTCTTGAGAGGTAGAAATTCGATAACCCCCCACTGGAAGAAACACATGTATGGCACAACTTTGTGCGATTTAAATATTGCTGATAAATTGATCATTTTCAAAGAAAATTATTAGTTTCCCTAATATAAAGCTTCATTTAGACACAAAAAATTGAATGTATAAAAAACAGACATTCTGGAATTGTTCAACAAGGATTTAACAGGATGGGCGAATAACTGGTAAGGTGAAAACGTGGTCCCTTACCAGTACCAATATTTCTTACTTGGTCATCACTAACTGGCGAGCAATCTGTATAATTTTGCTGCTTTAGACAATCATTTTAATACAAAAAAATCGCACATATAAAGTTTCCTCTGTGAAAAAAAATACATACATGTATAATTATTGGTGGTTACATTATTTCCCGGTAAGTATTCAGCAGGATGTGACAGAGCTAAACAATGTACGCAATTATAAACAACTTCCTGCTTTTGAAAGACTTCAAAAATACTCTGTGCTTTGTATTAGATAAACATGGTATCGATTGTTATGGCTATGGAAAAAAAACTGTTTCAGAAAACATTAATAGTTTGAAATAACCTGATACTGTTTCAGAAAATTGTATATTAACCTGTTTACATGGAAAACACGGACTAAATGGAAAACAAAGTGGAAAGCCCTAGTCACATTCAAGCTGCAATTACCCGCAGCCATGTCAGTCATGTGACCTAGGACTGTTTTGTCCCAGTCAGATTTTAGTCTGGGAAGTCAGCCAAGCAGTCACACAATAACACCTGTCCCAAATTGGTGTGTGACTTGTAAGTTGACTGATAGCATGAATAATCATAATAGCTTGAGGGATTAAATGCATAATCAACCTCGGCCAAGACTACAAATGATTGTTGTATAACCAGAATCAGATGCCCACAAAACAAACCAGTATGTACTAGTATTGTAGTACATGTACATGTATGTACCTCCAAGGATAATTCTAAGAAAATTATGACTAATTGCTCAAACAATGAACAACCCTTTTAATAAATTTGTACAAATTTGACAAGGTCAAAATTTCTAGTACAACAAAATACGCCGGACTGTTCAAGATCTTCCTAAGACCAGCTATAGCCAGTTTGATTGCAGGTAGGTTTATGAACCTGATTAAAACCCTCCCTTTAGTCATACATAAAACAAAGACCACCCAATACATGTGGAAGGAATGCCCTCTAAGTCCATGTGACTTCCAGTGGTAGTCGGTGGTAACCCATTGAAAGTTGTCTAGTCTCTCATTGTGACTGGGCCAGTAGTACCCAATCTTTTTATGGGTCAGATGCATTTTGCATTTATCATTTGTTAGTTTCATGCCTTGGTCAAATTGTTGTGTGTCTCTTGTTTAGAATCTGTTCGGGCTTATCCGTGTGCCTCTTGTTATGTGTCTCTTGTTTAGAATCTGTTCGGGCTTACCCTTGTGCCTCATGTTATGTGCCTCTTGTTATGTGTCTCTTGTTTAGAATCTGTTCGGGCTTACCCTTGTGCCTCTTGTTATGTGTCTCTTGTTCAGAATCTGTTCGTGCTTAACCATGTGCCTCTTGTTATGCATCTCTTGGTTAGAATCTGTTCGGGCTTACCCATGTGCCTATTGTTATGTGTCTCTTGTTTAGAATCTGTTTGGGCTTACCCGTGTGCCTCTTGTTATGTGTCTCTTGTTTAGAATCTGTTCAGGCTTACCCTTGTGCCTCCTGTTATGTGTCTCTTGTTCAGAATCTGTTCGGGCATATCCTTGGGCCTCTTGATTTGTGTCTATTGTTAAGAATTTTCAGGCTTACCCGTGTGCCTCTTGTTATGTGTCTCTTGGTTAGAATCTGTTCAGGCTTACCCTTGTGCCTCTTGTTAGGTGTCTCTTGTTCAGAATCTGTTCGGACTTACCCTTGTGCCTCCTGTTATGTGTCTCTTGTTCAGAATCTGTTCGGGCTTACCCTTGTGCCTCCTGTTATGTGTCTCTTGTTTAGAATCTGTTCGGGCTTACCCTTGTGCCTCTTGTAATGTGTCTCTTGTTCAGAATCTGTTGGGGCTTACCCTTGTGCCTCATGTTATGTGTCTCTTGTTTAGAATCTGTTGGGGCTTACCCTTGTGCCTCTTGATATGTGTCTCTTGTTTAGAATCTGTTGGGGCTTACCCTTGTGCCTCTTGATATGTGTCTCTTGTTTAGAATCTGTTGGGGCTTACCCTTGTGCCTCTTGTAATGTGTCTCTTGTTGAGAATCTGTTGGGGCTTACCCTTGTGCCTCTTGTTATGTGTCTCTTGTTGAGAATCTATTGGGGCTTACCCTTGTGCCTCATGTTATGTGCCTCTTGTTCAGAATCTGTTGGGGCTTGCCCTTGTGCCTCATGTTATGTGCCTCTTGTTTAGAATCTGTTCGGGCTTACCCTTGTGCCTCATGTTATGTGCTCTTGTTCAGAATCTGTTGGGGCTTACCCTTGTGCCTCATGTTATGTGCCTCTTATTCAGAATCTGTTGGGGCTTACCCTTGTGCCTCATGTCATGTGCCTCTTGTTTAGAATCTGTTGGGGCTTACCCTTGTGCCTCTTGATATGTTCCTCTTGTTTAGAATCTGTACGGGCTTACCCTTGTGCCTCTTGTTATGTGTCTCTTGTTTAGAATCTGTTGGGGCTTACCCTTGTGCCTCTTGATATGTGTCTCTTGTTTAGAATCTGTTGGGGCTTACCCTTGTGCCTCTTGATATGTGTCTCTTGTTTAGAATCTGTTGGGGCTTACCCTTGTGCCTCTTGATATGTGTCTCTTGTTTAGAATCTGTTGGGGCTTACCCTTGTGCCTCTTGTAATGTGTCTCTTGTTGAGAATCTGTTGGGGCTTACCCTTGTGCCTCTTGTAATGTGTCTCTTGTTGAGAATCTATTGGGGCTTACCCTTGTGCCTCATGTTATGTGCCTCTTGTTCAGAATCTGTTGGGGCTTGCCCTTGTGCCTCATGTTATGTGCCTCTTGTTTAGAATCTGTTCGGGCTTACCCTTGTGCCTCATGTTATGTGCCTCTTGTTCAGAATCTGTTGGGGCTTACCCTTGTGCCTCATGTTATGTGCCTCTTATTCAGAATCTGTTGGGGCTTACCCTTGTGCCTCTTGATATGTGTCTCTTGTTTAGAATCTGTTGGGGCTTACCCTTGTGCCTCTTGATATGTTCCTCTTGTTTAGAATCTGTACGGGCTTACCCTTGTGCCTCTTGATATGTGTCTCTTGTTTAGAATCTGTTGGGGCTTACCCTTGTGCCTCTTAAAATGTGTCTCTTGTTTAGAATCTGTTCGGGCTTACCCTTGTGCCTCTTGATATGTGTCTCTTGTTTAGAATCTGTTGGGGCTTACCCTTGTGCCTCTTGAAATGTGTCTCTTGTTTAGAATCTGTTCGGGCTTACCCTTGTGCCTCTTAAAATGTGTCTCTTGTTTAGAATCTGTTCGGGCTTAACCATTTGCCTCTTGAAATATGTCTCTTGTTTAGAATCTGTTCGGGCTTACCCTTGTGCCTCTTGAAATGTGTCTCTTGTTTAGAATCCGTTCAGGCTTACCCTTATGCTTCTTGATATGTGTCTCTTGTTCAGAAACTGTTGGGGCTTACCCTTGTGCCTCCTGTTATGTGTCTTTTGTTGAAAATCTGTTCGGGCTTACCCTTGTGCCTCTTGTTTTGTGTCTCTTGTTTAGAATCTGTTCGGGCTTACCCTTGTGCCTCATGTTATGTGCCTCTTGTTGAGAATATGTTCGGGCTTACCCTTGTGCCTCTTGTTTTGTGTCTCTTGTTTAGAATCTGTTCGGGCTTACCCTTGTGCCTCTTGTTATGTGTCTCTTGTTTAGAATCTGTTTGGGCTTACCCTTGTGCCTCTTAACAGGGTCTTTATTACTGGAGTTACAATAATATTGTAATATTGATAATGATAAACATATAAGTATGACTGGGAGTAAATGTTCCCCTTGTGTTCAAGTGGGTGAGGGTTGGAGTCGCCAAACTGAGTGCTTCCAAAATTTACCACAACAACCAGGCTTTTTGAAATGAAATGCTATTTCTGATCATATATGACATATGAACAATGTCTTTACTCATAATTAAAAACAGCATTTCATTCATGCTGTTTGGTGAAATATTATGTTATTTTCACTGCTGTTAAGGATTTTGTTTCTCAAATTGCTTAACCTTTACTATTCCGTGTTGATTTTTTATGACCACCAAAATTAGGTTTTGCTGTTTTTCGTCTCCAATTATACCGATTTGCTTCTCAAATTTTAGGATATGAAAGATCAAGGTTTATTTCATGGGTGTTTATAGAAAATTTTACTTTCACGAGTGTGAGTGTGTGTCACTTGGGAAAATATTGCTTTCTGTAATCACTTCGTTTAATAAATTTAGACTAAACAGCACATTTCACAAAAAAATAATTTATATTTCATTTAAATATTTCTAGTAACTTTGAGGTTTCCTTATAACATTTTTGGGGGTAAATGTTTGTGTTTCAAAAGGATTTTAGACCTAATTTAAATGAAATTTAAATGACATTCCTTCCAATCAGATAGAAATGACCTGCTGATGTCTAAGTGTTAGGACGTCAATAGCATATTAAACTAAAAGTACCAATGTACCCTAACATTTCTGCTTTTCTTTTATTTGGTACCTGAATGTTGATAGATATACATACATGTTTACTACAGTCTGCTCATTAACTTTAATAGTGTTTCAAGTATTTGAAGCACTAAATGATCGCGGCTTTGACTCCACACAAATCCATCTAGTGAATTTTAAATAAACGCAAAATCTACAGCCTGTCAATTGACTTCACACATCCAAGAACCAGCCGTTACCATCAGTTGGCATATTATTCTATGTATCCCTTGGAATTTACTACAAAAGAGGCACGCTCATACTGCCGAAAAGAATCCATACATTTACAGTTTGCATTGGTTTCTCTTTAATCAACCAATTGAATGGTAGATTTAAAGTATACAGGCTAAGTCCTACCAGCACGAAGTTGTACCATTAAAGTAATTTTATAATTGGAGAAATCCTCTAATGTATACTCTATTGTTAAGATGCTAAGTGTACACTTCAATATGTTGAAAATAGCAGGCAATTTGACTATGTTTGGACTATGTAGTGATTACAATTATTTCACTTCTTGTTCTCAACCTTTTTATATTATCTTCGGTAATTAACTATGTTAGTTACATATTATATTGGTTAATTCTATTCTAAACCTGAGAAGAATTCATACTGATACCACGAGGCCAGTACAATTTTGTGCTGGTAGGAATCTATTTAAAGTCTGCTCACAATATTAAAATGGCATTATCACATACAAAACTCTTTGAAACTGTCTTTTCGAAGCTGCTGTTTAGCAGGTACAAATAAATTCCTGTCTCTTTGATGCAAAATGTCATTGTGATCATGGCATTCATGCTTTGTTTAATTAATTTGAGTGTACTATGCTTATTTCACGGCGGGTAATCATTGGAGCCATAACATTTTGTTATGTGTTGAAAATGTTTCAACACGTCTTCCGTTATAGTGCCAATGAGTGGAATATGGATGTAAACAGTAAGTATGGTTTCTTATTCTTCATTTTTAGAGGTTTATACGAGTAAATTAAAAAAATTGGAGAATGTAGTTCCACATAGGAATGGCCATGAGTTGTTCTAAAGGTAAAAGTTCTGAATACAATTTAATATCTGATTGTCTAGAACTTGCATAACTTGCTAGATGTTAGTGTTGACAACGTAAAAATCTGGATTTTCGTGAGAATTGTTTACATACCGTAGGTTTAAGCATTTTCTTTACATATGTGTGGCTTTTTTATTGACAAAAGGTTGCCGCGTTACAAATTTTAGATTTTCTGAACGTTGTGGTGCCAATAAATAGGTTGTGATGCCCATGAATAGTAATTTAGTAGGAAACGAATTGTGAAAAAACTGTAGTAATTTCATAACATGAAAATTAACAATTTTATATTAATATCATTTTCGATCTTTTTAAGTATGACCTACTACCACACAGCTTCGCGGACTTTAAGGTTCATTTGGTGTCTAATAAATTAATACTTGATAGCAAATGGTCGTCGTAATTCTAATTATGTATTTCCAAGTATTTTAATTTTCAACACTTTCATCAGGTAAGGATTATTTGAAGTTAAATAACAAAAGTTTCAAGCTGCTTACAGAATTATAGTGAACTTCTGCTGGCTCTCCATAAAGCACCATTTTTTGTACACACAACTTAATAAAAAAAAAATATCAAAAAAAGCTAATTTCACAATTGATTTCATGCAACAAACAATGTACTTCAGCCTATATGAATGTCGTAATATGACAATGTATACATGCATATGTTTAAATGGTGATTAACATATTAAATATGAAAAACTCATGAAATTAATACAAGATTAACAAGCAAAAGCATTGATTTGATATCCCCCCCCCTGATTATGCCAAGTAGATGGAATGGAAATCTAGTGTTGGTGAAATAATCCAACTGAAGCATGCAATACAGCTGCAGAGTAATGGACTCTTATGAACATTTGATAGTAGATAGGAGTTTGTTTGAAATAAAATAATATTGTTTACAGTGATGCATTTAGATTTGAACTAGTTACATTTTTATTGACCCCACATTACCCAGTTTCAAACTAATAAAATATTTCATCAAGGCATATATTTTTCATCTCTCAAGTTTCATGAAGATTGGACCAGATGTAAAGGCGTACATATATCCACAATAATGCGCGTTTAGTGAACTTTTTAAAATTCGGATATTCATTTTGTTCCCTAAACGCCACAAGTCAACTGAGCGGTACCAATGTAAAATATATTCTTCAACTGTTACTCCACAATACTTAACACTTCACTGTTAAATTATAACACAAAAGTTACCCTTTAAATATTTTAGCCAATACCTTTTACTTTTTACACTCATGAGTTTTATGAAACACAAATAATTAGTTTAATTTAGGTCGACTTCAGTCATAAAGCATTGCATTTTTGAAACCAATTAGCAGGTGCCTGTTATCTTTCCGCTCAATATACTTAGCGCTGAGATCTGTCATCCTTAGCTAGGAAAACAACAAGTGGGATATGGATGCATAGAGTTGCCAATTCAAAAATCGTCAAAGACTCTGAAGCGGCTGTTTATATGGACTAGGCGTGCATATAGTCTAAAATAATAGAAGTGGTATATGGGATTCTTAGTTTGCCATATCAAAAATCGTAAAAAAAAAACGTCAACGTACAATTATTTGGACTAGGCTTAGATATTGCCAGTGTTTATATTGGCCCAACTGTACTCAACAAAAGATCAAATATCAAACTTTTACACTTATTTATATTAAAATGCTTCAGGACAGGATTCCTGTTTTTGTCTTTTATTTTAGAAACTGTCTGTAAAAAAGGAAAACCGAAATTGGACTCTTTTTAAACACATCATTCAGAGCAAAAGAAAAATAATTGAAAGTTAATTAATTTCACTTAATTTTCCTTTATTTTAACATTAGAACTGAAGTATACTATACAATAATATATTCAGATATCATCAAAAATGAGGAGAATATCTCGAAAAAAGTGTACCGGCATAGTTTACAGAACAGAGAAGGAAATTGACTTTTACAAAAATCTCAAGTCTTACTGGTAACGTTGAATTTTTTTTATTGAATTGTCAGGTACTGTATAACCAGATTATCAAATTAAATAAAGTACAATCACCATCACTTTACCGTTAAAAACAATGTCCAAAGCGTGTTCCTTTTCCTTGACAATGTCCGGGAATGAAATGTTAACAACATACATATACAACAGAACAATTGTGCAACAACAAACTTGTTGTGAAATTGCTACTTTCGATTTCACCCGGAAGTTACGCCAAGTTACAGGGTGTTTCAATTTATGTGCCAAAAAGTAAAGGTTACACACCACCATTATTTAAATGCTTTAAAGTTAGGCAACACTTCTCTGACACATCAACATTTACTGTATATAGATAGTCAAAAGGAAAGCTCACTGAAGGATATCATGACTTTTGCTGTATGGCAGAGACTATTGATTATGTATATGTACAGCAATAATATTATACCAGTATCAATTAACATTTTAGCCACATTCACCAAATGTTTATAAATGTTAGATAAAAATAAGTTAGTCACTATATGTATATTATGTATTTGGGCCGAATTTTTAGCTTGTACTTTGAGATCCCAACTGCATACCTATCTTCATGAAACTAAGCAAGTATGTTTATATAAATTGTAGGCCAATGCCCAATATGGGTTGATTTGGTCAAGTACATGTAGATCCCAGGGTGAAATGTTTAATCCAATCTTTTTGAATCTAAGAATATGTGTCTCAAAGAATTCTTCTTTAATTTTGATAACAGGTCATGTCTGGTAACAAATAACTATAGGTCAATACATTCTAACACACTTTAGAGACCGGTTTTTTACTCAAACTTGTGCATCTCATATGAAAATTTTCAAATATGAAAAAAGGGAGACAACCTAAATTTCCTTGTTCGGTTTGTGGAAAAGGTGTAACTGCTGTCAACTGTGATTTTTGTGAAATCCGGACACATATAAGATGCTCAGGTTATATAAGTGATTCTTTTTACTCAAACGTATGCAAATCTAATGGATCTTTCTATTTCACTTGTCGGATATGTACTTTTAAATTATTACCTTTTTATCTTTGTGATGATTTAAACGATATTCATGATAGAATTCTGCCAGATTTACATGACAATAGTTTTGCTGAATCTTGTAGTAATTTTAACTGCTTTGAACTTAAAGGACTTCATTTTATTCATTTCAACATACGATCTCTATTACCAAAGTTGCCAGAAGTGAGACATTTAATGTCAAAATATAGATTTGCAGCCATAGCGTTTTCAGAGACCTGGCTGGACAATTCAGTTATGGACTCGGAAATACAAATTCAAGGATACAATGTGATCAGAAAGGACCGGAACAGACAAGGTGGTGGAGTATGCTTATACGTTAATGAAGATCTGGCGTTCACCGAAAGACGGGACCTAGAAAATGACAATCTTGAAGCAGTGTGGGCTGATATTTTATTACCAAAAACCAAACCTATTTTAATAGGGTCATGTTATAGACCACCTAAACAAACAGATTTTGTTGATATTTTTGAAAATGTTTTATCTATGGTTAGATCTGACACAGAATGGTACATCCTTGGTGATTTTAACATTTGTTTTTTTTGCAAAGAAATCAGCTCTTTTTAAAAGGTTTGAACAAGTTCTTAATATCTTTAATCTAAAACAGATCATAAATGACCCTACCAGAATCTCAGAGTCCTCCTCTTCTGTGTTAGATCACATTTTATGTAGCCATCAAAACAAGATTGTTCAGTCTGGTACTCTTCCGATAGGTCTCAGTGATCATTTGCCTGTATTTTGTACGCGTAAAACACAGAAAGGAAAACGGGGGTGTTTTGAAAATATTGAAATTGTTTTAAGTGAAGTATTTTATGGTTGAAATTGATCATTAAGAGTTATATTCATATTTTACCATGTAAGTGAAATGTAATTTTGCACTAAACAAGCATTTAATGCATTAAAACAAGTTGTTTACCTTTCCAATAAAACGAAAGTTGACTGACACAGAAAACAATTATGCGAAGGGGAACAACTCGATACAATCGTAATAACTCGGCCTCCTCCAAAGCTTCGAGATAGACCTCGTTATACAATCGTAACAACTCGGCCATGGCCGAAATGTTCCGAGCGATTTAAAACTGTGCCCTGAAGCCTTGCAGGTGCCCTTCATGTATATATCGTTATGTTTTGACAGAATGAAATGAAAAAAAGCCGTCAAACTCATAATTATAAGTTGGATATTTATTTTTTGTGTATGGAACTAATATAAAATAACATTATCTGGTAATATTTCTTGTTTTTATGATATTTTATAGACTCTATATGCTTTAACCCGGAATCCTGATCGGAACAACTACCCACTTTTGATACTAAACAATTTGTACGTGAAGGATTTGCCATATCAAAAATCTAAAAAAAAATCCGCCAACGTACAATTATTTGGACTAAAGAATGTTGTTGTAAGGTCTTTGAAACATTACAATGTAGATCATTTTATTCACAAACTTAAACTTTGCGATTGGTCAAACATGTTTATTGCAAAAACTGTAGAAGATTCATGGCTGTCTTTTTAAGAAACATTTCTGTCAGTTTTGAACACTGTTGCTCCTGTTAAGGAAGTCAGACTAAAACAAAGAAGTGAACCATGGTTAGATTCTAACATTCTGGAACTCATCAGTCAAAGAGATGCTTTTTATTTCAAATTCAAAAAATACAAACAGAAGGAGATGTTAGATAAATATCGTTTTTACAGAAACCTTGTTCAGAAAGAAGTAATTAAGGCCAAATCGGAATATATGTCGAACAAGCTGGAAGAAAATAAAAATGATCCAAAAAAGCTGTGGTCAGATTTAAAAAATCTTGGATATAGTAGTAAAAGTAAATCTTCTCCAAATATTGTTTTGAACATTGATGATGAAAATTGTTTTGAACCATGTAAGATTGCAAATCACTTTAATACTTTTTTACTACTGTAGCCTCAACTTTAGTAAAAAACTACCTTTGCCCTTCAATTTGTTTAACTATGAGTCTGACTGTTTTAAACGATTTTATAAAGATAGAAATCCTGACTCTGTTAAATTTAAACTTCACACTGTTAGTGAAGAATACATTTACAAGGAACTATGTAAACTAAATTGTTCAAAAAGCACAGGGTTAGATAACATTCCTGCAAGATTTTTAAAAGATGCTGCACCATTTTTAAAGATACCAGTAACATTTCTGATAAACAGTTCTATCACAAGTAACATTGTACCATCTGAACTCAAAAAATGCTTAAGTTAAACCATTGTTTAAGAAAAACAACAGATTTGATGTTTCAAACTATCGACCTGTAAGCATACTATGTATAGTTTCAAAAATCTTAGAAAGAGTTGTATACAACCAACTAGAATCTTTTCTTGTTAAACATGGATTATTATACGAACTTCAGAGTGGTTTTAGATGTAACTATTCAACTGACTCCTGCCTAATTCATTTGACCGACCATATAAAAGAACAAAATTCCAAAGGTCTATATACAGGAATGATTATGCTGGATCTTCAAAAGGCGTTCGATACCGTAGATCACAAAATTCTATGTCAGAAGTTAAAAGAAATTGGTGTGGATTCAATTGAGTGGTTTCAATCATATTTATCTGGACGTAAACAAGTTGTCAATGTAAATAATACAACGTCTGAATTCATGAACATCTCTTGTGGCGTTCCTCAAGGAAGCATACTTGGACCGTTGCTGTTTTTATGCTATGTCAATGATATGAGTATAAGCATAAGTGAAAAATGTAAATTAATATTATATGCAGATGATAGTGCTATCCTTTTCTCACACAAAGATCCGTCTGTTATTAGTAATGTACTCGGCAAGGAACTTGAAAACTGTAGTAAGTGGTTAGTTGACAACAAACTGTCTTTGCATCTTGGAAAAACAGAATGTATTTTATTTGGGTCTAAAAGAAAACTAACAAAAGTTGATAGCTTTAATGTAAACTGCAATGGCCAGATCATAAAGCCTAAACAATATGTTAAATATCTTGGAAATATACTGGACAATGATCTCAGTGCTGCATCTATTGTTAACAATATTGTCAGTAAAGTTAATTCTAGGCTAAAATTTTTATATAGACAAAATCGTTTTTTAGATATGAATCTAAGAAGATTGTTATGTAACTCCTTAATACAATGCCATTTTGACTATGCATCGACATCTTGGTACAGTGGTATATCTAAACAATTCAAGAACAGATTACAGGTCACTCAGAACAAAGTTGTCAGATTTATTTATGGCTATGATTGTAGAACTTCCCTGAAAGTCTTGGCTTTCAGTGATATTGGATGGCTTAATATAGAAAATAGGATAAAGCAACTACGACTAAACCATGTACATAAAATATTTAATAGCAAATGCCCATCATACTTACATGAACATTTTACTTTAGTCTCATCCACACATTCTTACAACAGTAGACATAGTGCTGGAAATTTTAAAGTGCCACAGGCTGACAGTTTTATATTAAATACTTTCTTTTATCAAGCAATCCAGGACTGGAACAGTCTTCCAATAAAGTTAAAAGAATTGAAAAATAAGAATACTTTTAAAAAAGAAGTGAAATCACATCTCATTGTTGGTATGAAATGTGCAGAAATGGAAGATTTCCTTTTTTATTAATTGTTATTTTTAATCTTGCATATCAGTCCAAAGATTTTTGTCATATTATGCTAAAGTGTCATATGGTTTTAACAGTCGGTTGCATTATAACTGTAAAAGTTCGATATCAAACATTTAATCATTCTTTAACTGGTCAAGAGTACATGCATGTTATTTTTGTATAAGTAAACCTAATTTAAACAGCTTACAACTGAGATCTTGGCAAATAATTATATTTGTCATAAGGACCCCATTGGAAATAAGTTGAATAACTTTAATGGGTTATCCTGTGTAATATATTTGTCACATTGAATTAAATCTTTGTTAACGCACGTATGTATCCAAAGCATTCTAATGATGTTGTGCTTTAGTATAGATATCATCACTAATACTTTGTTAATCAGTCTGTGTTATAACTTTATGAGATATTTGGTTTTTACAATGACATATATATGCACGAATAAATCTATCTATCTCTGATTAATCTAGATCAGGTTTCATTATTAGGAAGTAATTTGGACAATGGTCACTTTGACCGCCCCTATGACCAAAGGTGGCAATCTACTCATCAAGACGAATCTTCTGTATTTGAAAATGAGTTGAATTTTTTAATGCAAACCATTTACAGTGTTAAAGGTCACTATTATTTTGACCTTTTGACTCGAAAAACAATATGGGTCATCTTCTTGTCATGACAAACCCTCTTCCGAAATTTGAGGATGCTGGCCTCTGTCATTTATTTTTCATTAGATTTTGATGATTTGATTAAGGGTCATGTCATGTTCTAACGAACATTGTAAACACTCAAGTGTCTGATATTTCTACTCAATCATTATGAAACTTGGATAACGTTTTGATCCCAAAAACCAACAGGGGTCTCGGCTAACATCTTGTGCTATTTAAGGAGCCTGGGCTCAGTCATTTTTTAGTTATTCCCAAGAAATCAGTGGACAGACATCAGTGCCACGCCATCATATGTCCCATTCATAAGAAATAATAGTTTGGAAGGGGAAACTACTCCACATGCAGTCATGGAAACTAAACCTTTCCAAAAATAGAAATAACTTATATGACTGTAAACAAATGTTGAATGTTTGAAGTCTTTAAATACTTCCATAATTAAGAAGCATACAAATTTTGATGCTACCATACAATAAATGATCTGTAGCTTTATTTCAATTTTTAAAATGTCCTGTGAGTTTCACCTAGTGACCTTCACATATTTTTTTCTCGTTACACCAAGAATGAAGACTACTATTCATAGTTTATAATAAATTTATTGCTTCATCCCTCAACAAAAACTAGGAAAAAACAGTTTTTGTGTGTTGTCGTGTATAACCCTGGCCAGGTCTTCAATGTTTTCATTCCTGGCTCCAGCAAGCACTTCCAGGACTTGACTGTAACCAAACAAAACATAATGAGTTTTATTGTGTAAAATACACTTGTCAAGTTTATATACATATGTGTTTTACAGAACATGGAAGACAAAAATCATAGCACAATAATTTATTTCACTACAATTGCAAAAGAAGTTATTACAACATTATATCCAAGACATATAGACCATATTTTATAGGTCCATGATTATATGAATCAATCTCATTGACAAGCTGTTAAGCGACACTGTGGTCTTGTATTGTGGGTGAGTGGGGAATTAGAGTATGGAGTAACTCACTTCAATGGTGATCACAAAACAAACTCACACATTCCCAGACCGCAAATCAAACCAGGCATGCTTTGGTGAGAAGTGGGGGCATTAACCACAATGCATACCAGACAATGAAAAAATATCAGGAGTAAACATTGGCGAATGAGGTCAAACTCTAGGAAAAAAATCCTGTAATTCTTACATGATGGTTGCAGGCTCATTTCTGCTCTTTACGAAGTTTCCTTTTTCCCACTTCTCCTTCTTCTTGGATGGAAACTGTGTTTGCACATATTTGCTGCTGGCATGGGTGTTACGGATATCACACCAAGGTGCATCTATAAAAACACAACCATTAGTACAATAACGCCATGGAGCAAACACCAGTGCTCGTCTGTTGTTTATTTTCAAAGTCAAACAAGGGACATAACTCAACAATTATTTAGGCGAGAGTTATTGGCCTTCCTATAAAAAGGTGTGTTTTGTTTCTGGCAACATGAGTACCAACTTATTTCAAGTATCATTAGAAAATCTCAAATGTTTTCTCAGGTAAATTTAACGACAGTGACTCCAAGGCTATGACATTACCTCAACTTTTTTATTTGTTACAGATGAGCTAAAAACAGTACATAAAAAGGTGAAGATACATGGACAGGGTTATTTAATTGCATTAACCAACAAGTAGGCTTTTAACCACACGAGAATAAAAAAATCATTCACTTAGAATGTCTCATTAGACGATCTCGATGAGATTCTTATGTAAAACATTCTTGTAAACTGCTGGTGTTGTACATTCATACTTGTAAACTGCTGTTGTTGTACACTCATTCTTAATTTCGGTTTAAATGTATTGAGTATAATTTTATTATAAATGTGCATTATTTTATTAAAAAAAAATAGCACCAGAAAAAGTCTAGTTATACAGTAGCACATTACAAAGTCCTACAACTATTATAAGAAAAAGTGTAAATGATGTAATATATTGAATCAAAGTCTGTATGATATGTTTATCCAGGGCTATCACATGACTAGTAAATATTTTCATTGGATTGTAACTTATAAACATTTATATCAGGGTAGATTGGCACCATGTTAATTGTATGAGTGCACCCATCACCTAAGGGATGGGTTTAAGCACCTCTAGGGACACATTCTCTTGACCTCGCAGGACACCAGTGCTGGTTTCCCTGTATGCTCACAAAACCAATTTGAGAAATATTGAAATCAACCTTATAGCTATAATCACAATCAAGCTAAGATGAAGTATGAACTTAATAATGTACCTGTTTCTTTTATAAGCCTGTCAGTCAAGCTGATATAAAGTTTGAATTTAACAAGAGCAGTCACATAGACAGCGTGCTCGACAATTCCGCCGCTATTAAGATAAGAATTGCAAAGTTTTAGTGAAACATGCATGGATCACTGTTAAATAAGATTAAATGCGAAACCTTAACCAGAATTTCTAAGTCAAATAATAAATGGGCAAAATTTGTATTATATGCAAGATAGAGTTATCGAACTTGATTGTTTAAAGTTTCAATGCAATACATCAAGTAGTTGCTGAGATATTAACCTTTGTGTGCTTACATGCAAAACCTTTACAAGAATAATAAAGGGCAATTATTTGTATAATATCCATGATAGAGTTATCTAACTTGAATAATTAAGTATGTTGGATAGTTGGAAACACATGTCTTAAGTTTCAATGCAATACATGTTGTTTATGCTGAGATGTTGACTTAAAGGTGGTTTCATGCAAAATCTTTACCAGAAAGTCAAATAATAATGGGCCATAATTTGCATTTTATGCAAAATAGGGTTATCTTAGTAGGTTGGATGGTTGAGTACCATTGTATAAAGTGACTAGTCCCAATGCAATACATCAAGTAGTTGCTGAGATGTTAACCTGTGTGCTTACATGCAAAACCTTATAAACCAGAATTTCTACGTCAAATAATAAAGGCCCATAATTTGCATCATATTCAAATTAGTGTTATCTAACTTGATGAATTAAGTAGGTTGGATAGTTGGGAATACATATCAAGTTTCAATGCAATACATGATGTATTTGCTGAGATAATGACCTAAACGTGCTTGCATGCAAAATCTCAACCAAGGTGTGATGCCGATGCCTACGCTTGGGTGAGTAGTATAGGTCTCCTTATTATTCGAATAGTCAAGCTTAAAATGTACCTGTTTTTTTAATAAGCCTGTCAGTCAAGCTTAGTAAAGTTTGAATTTAAGAATGTACCTGTTTTTATCACAAGCCTGTCATTCAAGCTAAAATAAAGTTTAAGTTTAAGAAAGTACCTGTCTCTATCATAAGCCTGTCTGTCGGTATTGAACACATGGCATCAATGTTCTCCTGGGTCTTCAGAGAACTGAAAGGGAAGAATCTTAAACATTATTGCTAAGAACTTAGGCCCCAATATCTCAAAACAATTTAAGCTTTACAGGCTTAAGTAGCTTATTTAAGTTATCTAAAATGCAAACAAAAATATGATTTGGATTAATGAAAAATGGTTTATTGTTATTATCATAAACAGTGTGTGTATGCCATGTAATAAATTACTTTATAAATGTCAAGTTGGAAGGCAACATTTTACTTCGACTAATAACTTTAAACAAAGATAACTTTGAAACCACCAGTTTTATTATTTTAACAAACCTGTTTCTGAAATAATGTTTTGACAGTACTCCATCAGGGGCATACTTCACTGGACATACTTCAAAGACACCTACATCAAAGGGGCTTACTTCAACGGGCATAACTTCAAAGGGGCATAACTTCAAAAGGGCATAACTTCAAAGGGGCATAACTTAAGACATCTACATAATATGTTTAGGACATTAGAAGCATACACACTAAGTTTCCTTCAAATATATTAAACAGTTTTGAGACGCCTAAAGTTTCAGGTTTTGCACAACTAAGGCTATGACAATAATTTTATATTTTTCTAGAAATAACAGACAAGCTAAAGGCATATGGCATCTAGGTGTGGACCTACCATCCATTTATTCCTATAAAAAGACCCTGGTCTAAAATGTCAGCAGCTTCTTCTTTTGTGCCTGTGAATGAGTGAACCTGAAACATAGAAAAGTTGTATTTCAAGTTTAAACAGGTCAGAACTATCAGAAATAGTGGTAATTTTCTAAAAAACCTTCATACTAAACTAAACTAGAGATATTACTGGTTGTGATTAATACCCCTACCACACCACCTTTTTGTAAGAAGTATCACTGGGAGTGATGTATGCTCATTGAATGCCCTATGTTGGTGAGAAGGCATCAATTAAGTTAATGGTCCTACTATATAAATAAAACATCTGTGAAATAAGGCATGATATTTTCTTTGTGTTTTTAAAAAAAATAATAGCACTATTCTTGAATTGAGTAGAGTGTTAGGATGACTATTGCTGTATTAATAGCAGGTCAATTGAGGGTCATATATTGACTATTTAGTATAACCTTCATTTAAGTTCAATAGTATTTGTACAATCAGTGTAAGGAGAGTGAAGGAAAATATAAAGAATAATGTTTATATAAAGAATAATGTTTCTTTTCTACTGTTTAAGTCAATACCTCGTAAACATATGAAATTATGGAGAAAAGTAGACTTGTCCTGATTCCCCCGGAAGGACAAATCGACAGATGGACGAAACAAGATGATTTCTATATAGCCCCCAAACACTGTATTCTGACCAACCCTATTTATGCATAGGCTTGTGGCAAATATCTACCTTTAATAAATTTAAATTACATATGAACAAAAGCAGTACTTGTTACTGACCACCCCTCCGCGGAACTTATCCCTGTGCCGCCTTATGATATCAGAGAAGTCACTAGCCGCATTTCTAGAGTGAAGGAACAACGGCAACTGTAGCTGCTCCACAAGCTCGAACTGCTTCTCAAAGTACCTGACAAACAAAAACTCAGATATATTCTAATAAAGTAGGAGCCATTTGTAGAAAACTGAATAAAATACCCACCAGCTTTTAGGGCTGAACTGGGTGAAAGATTTGGACAAGTCAGGCTCAGTCATTTTTTTACTTCTTTTTTATTTTGGATCAGGTGAACAACAACAATAATTTTACAATAATTCCTATTTTTTTTAAACATAATGCATGAACATCATCATACACTTGCTACGACATTCATAGATTAATGTCCATACCATATTTCTAACAAATAAAGTAGTGCTGTAGACTAACCATGAATTTTCCACAGAAAATGACTAGAATAAAATATTACCTATATTTCATAAACGTTAGTCCACCAAAAGTGACATAACTGAAGTGAGTTTTTTTAACATTTCTTTTCAAGAAGGAGTTAAGAGTTTCTAACAGGGAACTCATATTTAAAATGCTGAACTTCTAAAGAAATATCAGTCTATCATCACATTCACTTGAATGTTATGATGGACAAGTCTGAGCACCCAAAATACTGCCTGCTGTGAAAACAAGAGCTGCCGTAATACTGGCTATCTCTTATATTGTCAAAGAAACTTGCAAACAATCAAATCATATTGTATAAAACTGAACAAAACACCCAAAGGCCATAATTGCACACAGAGACATAAATACCCAGAGGCCATCATTGCATACAGAGACATAAATACCCAGAGGCCATCATTGCATACAGAGACATAAATACCCAGAGGCCATCATTGCATACAGAGACATAAATACCCAGAGGCCATCATTGCATACAGAGACATAAATACCCAGAGGCCATCATTGCATACAGAGATGAAAATACCCAGAGGCCATCATTGCATACAGAGATGTAAATACCCAGAGGCCATCATTGCATACAGAGACATAAATACCCAGAGGCCATCATTGCATACAGAGACATAAATACCCAGAGGCCATCATTGCATACAGAGACATAAATACCCAGAGGCCATCATTGCATACAAAGATGTAAATACCCAAAGGCCATCATTGCATACAGAGACATAATACCCAGAGGCCATCATTGCATACAGAGACATAAATACCCAGAGGCCATCATTGCATACAGAGACATAAATACCCAGAGGCCATCATTGCATACAGAGACATAAATACCCAGAGGCCATCATTGCATACAGAGACATAAATACCCAGAGGCCATCATTGCATACAGAGACATAAATACCCAGAGGCCATCATTGCATACAGAGACATAAATACCCAGAGGCCATCATTGCATACAGAGACATAAATACCCAGAGGCCATCTTGCATACAGAGACATAAATACCCAGAGGCCATCATTGCATACAGAGACATAAATACCCAGAGGCCATCATTGCATACAGAGACATAAATACCCAGAGGCCATCATTGCATACAGAGATGTAAATACCCAGAGGCCATCTTGCGTACAGAGACATAAATACCCAGAGGCCATCATTGCATACAGAGACATAAATACCCAGAGGCCATCTTGCGTACAGAGACATAAATACCCTGAGGCCATCTTGCATACAGAGACATAAATACCCAGAGGCCATCTTGCATACAGAGACATAAATACCCAGAGGCCATCATTGCATACAGAGACATAAATACCCAGAGGCCATCTTGCGTACAGAGACATAAATATGCAGAGGCCATCTTGCGTACAGAGACATAAATACCCAGAGGCCATCTTGCATACAGAGACATAAATACCCAGAGGCCATCTTGCGTACAGAGACATAAATACGCAGAGGCCATCTTGCGTACATAAATACCCAGAGGCCATCATTGCATACAGAGACATAAATACCCAGAGGCCATCATGCATACAGAGACATAAATACCCAGAGGCCATCTTGCATACAGAGACATAAATACCCAGAGGCCATCATGCGTACAGAGACATAAATACCCAGAGGCCATCTTGCATACAGAGACATAAATACCCAGAGGCCATCATGCGTACAGAGACATAAATACCCAGAGGCCATCATGCGTACAGAGACATAAATACCCAGAGGCCATCTTGCATACAGAGACATAAATACCCAGAGGCCATCTTGCGTACAGAGACATTAATATCCAGAGGCCATTTTGCGTACAGAGACATAAATACCCAGAGGCCATCTTGCATACAGAGATGTTGGGTATTTGAGGATTGAATGGGAAAATGTTTGAATTGACAATGAACTTGCATAAAACAACGGTCTTATTTTCATCCCTCATAATGCAAAATTGACTGGGGCCAATTGAATATATCTGGATGAAATTTAAATTAAATTATGTTGCAAAATAATTTTGAATCACACAGAATTTATCCATTTTTCATTAATCGCATCAGCAATACCAACTCATTCATGTTGCAGTTATTCATCATATATTTTAGTTTTTACCAAAAATTTCAAACAATTTTGAATACTCACTTCAGTTGCGTTTGTTTTGGACAAAATTGGAGTCTGTCATAATCTGCAATGAAAACGTATCTTTAATAAAAACGGTCAAAGTAACAAATCAGAACAAATTAAAAAAAATCTGGTAACCTATGAAGCAGAACTAAGGAAGCGCTTGAACTTCTTAATACAGGATATTCAATACTAACATGCTCTTTTTTTCAATGCTATAAATCAAGTCAGATACATAACACAAGGAGTTGAGTAATGCATAACACAAGGAGTTGAGTAATGCATAACACAAGGAGTTGAGTAATGCATAACACAAGGAGTTGAGTAATGCATAACACAAGGAGTTGAGTAATGCAAAACACAAGGAGTTGAGTAATGCATAACACAAGGAGTTGAGTAATGCTGGCTTTCACGTGACCAATAACAAAAAGTAGGGATATAAGTAGCAGGATTGTTTTGAAAAATTATGGTAAAATAGGGATAATAAGAGCAAAAAGCAGGGACAGTAGGGCTCTTTACTACCGTTTTGGATGCAAATAAATGACTACTAAACCTATTCATCAATTGTTATGTACATGTAGTTATCATTGCTTAGAAACCAGTGCTTCAAGAGGAAATCAGCCACAGGATGAGGAGATGCGCCTATAATGGGCGTCTCTGACTTGTCCCCATGCACCACTCATTCTCATCATAGAAACCCTCTTGCAGTACTGGAGACTAACAGCAACTAATCATACAAAAATACTAGAAATGGCTTCTTATTTAAATCAAGATTAAGATTATACCAATCAAGGCATCAAGTTAAATCTTTTTCTATTATTTTTCGAACTATTTTTACAAACAAGAGCTGTCGTAAGACAGCGCGATCGACTATGCCACTTTGACTTAGAAGTGAATAGGGGCCCAAAACACAATCTCATGAAAGGTCTCTAAAAACTCTTTATATATACCAAGTTTGCTCGCAATATGTCAACCCTTACTTAAGTTATTCAATACCAACCATTTTTCTATTAATAATAACTTTGACCTTGACCTTGATCATATGGGCTTCATACACAATCTCATGAAAGGTCTCTATTACCTCTTCCTATAAATATCCCAACCTGCCCTAAAACTTTAACCTAAGTTCCATAGTCAATCAGGGGCCATAATTTGTATAAAGGATAATATGGAGTTATCTAACCTCATTATGCAATGGTCCTGAACAACTGTGTGAAACATTGAGTCGATTGAATGAAGGGTATAGAAGTTATTATTAAATATCCCAACCTGCCCTAAAACTTTAACTTAAGTTCAAAAGTCAATCGGGGGCCATAATTTGTATAAAGGATAATATGGAGTTATCTAACCTCATTAAGTGATGGTCCTGAACAACTGTGTGAAGTATTAAGTCAATTGAATGAAGGGTATAGAAGTTATTATTAAATATCCCAACCTGCCCTAAAACTTTAACCTATGTTCAAAAGTCAATCAGGGGCCATAATTTGTATAAAGGATAATATGGAGTTATCTAAACTCATTATGTGATGACC
Organism: Mya arenaria; assembly: GCF_026914265.1. Lineage (NCBI taxonomy): Eukaryota > Metazoa > Mollusca > Bivalvia > Myida > Myidae > Mya > Mya arenaria. Next base: position 48,572,860 of record NC_069134.1, read on the forward strand.
CTGAACAACTTTAACCTGCCCTTAAACTTTAACCTAAGTTCCTAAGTCAATCAGGAGCCATAACTTGTATGAAGGATAATATGGAGTTATCTTACCTCATTGTGTGATGGTCCTGAACAGCTGTGTGAAGTATCAAGTCAATTGAATAAAGGGTATAGTAGCTATTAATAAAAAAGGTATTTAGGGAATTGGAGTATTAAGTGAAAATCCCAACTTGCCCTAAACTTTAACCCGACGCCAATGCTGGGGCGAGTAGTAAAGCCCTCCTTATTCTTCGAATAGTCGAGCTAAAAAAGTAGGGAAAGAAGGAGCCTAACTAAAAAGTAGGAAAAGAAGGGCCCGCTTGAAAGCCTGGTAATGTAGTTCAGTAATAACAGAAAATGCACATGTATGTCATTATAAACTGGCATCATAGTAATATCATCATTTTGAAGACTTGATGCCTCTAAAAAGTCTGAATAATTCTGAACAGGGTTCATCAGCAATCGTGAAAGCAAGCCAAAGGCCTTGAGTCATGCAAAAGTGACCTCATTTGTTCACAATCTGAGGGGATGCTTCATTAAGAATCCTACGAGCAATTCCATACTGCCCTGCTGAAGATCTCTACAATTCACTCCTAAGAGTCTTGCGCTCTCAATTTTAACTAACAAAGCTTGGTACATCATATTTAAGCCAATAAGTCTACTTATGATGACTATTGAATTATTTCAACATATACCTAGTCCAAACTCTCCCACTGCCACCACTTTGCCTTTATTCTGCGCCGCGATGTCCAACAGCTGGTTCATGTAGCCATCAGGGTCTCCTGACTTCTCAAATTCACTACAGCGCGTGGGGTGACATCCGATAGTTGTGTATAGGTGATCTGAAACACAAAAACTGTTAAAAATTGTCGCGAGTTTATATTTGGTTTTTCAAATGTCTGGGCAATCAGATAGAAGAAGTAGTACGTTATGTAGTTACATATGTTGAGAAAAGAAAATTGTCCAAATATTGTGATACTTCAAAAAATTACCTTATTATTATATATTGTGGTTATCAGTTCAGCTGTTTAAAGTGAAAATCATTTCAGAGCTTATATCAAATAGTGTTAAAGCAGAGTGGTTACATTAATCTTTATGTTAATAGAATAAGCAGTGAATGCACTTCAACTAATATATGTGGTTCCCACCTAGGCGACCCGAGTTCGATTCCAGGCCTAGCCACATCTGAGTTTGGTTTGTGGTCACCAAACTGGACAATGAGAGTGATTAATTTAAGGTTGAAATAACTTGTTTCACAATCGTTGTAAAAATAAATAAGTTTAAACTAATAAAACTTGGATGAAGCTTTTAAATCTTCACATAACAATTCTGTAATAGCATCAATCAGACCCATATGTTCCATTATTTATTAACAATATTGAACTGATTATATCATTATGCCATTTGAACATCTCAAGCAGATGGTCAAGAGTTCTACAAGCAGATGCCATTTTCATAGTGATCATGTGTACCAAGTTTCATCTACATATCTAGCCATTCTAAAGTAATAGATGCATGACAACAACTTCAAGGCTAGGACACAATTTTAATCTTCTTTTAAAAAATAATGAAGGGCTTAAGGTCATTGAACCTGAAATATACCATGACTTTTGACAAGTTCTGTTGCTTCTTTGACATCTTCCATGCAGCCAGCAGTGACCATAATCTGAATTATAATACAATATCCAGTTATTTTATTACATACAAAATGTATATGTAACAATGCATATCAATAAGAATAAAATAAACCACACAAACACGTAAAGTTCATTATCTTAAACGTTTTGGCGTAATGCCTTCATCAGTAGATATAAACAAACAATATAAAGAGGAAGTTACGTCAACGTCATATACCTGCAGCACATCGTTTGGTGGCAAAATAGGTGACATTGCTAAATATATATATATATGACAAAGAAACATACAAATAATCATAATATTATTATGGATCATTAAGTGATACAATAGCCTATTAGAAAGAGTGTTGTAAAAACAAGAGCTGTCACAAAAGTTTTGGCGAAACATGCATGGATCACTGTTAGATTAGATTTCAATGCAATACATGGTGTTCTGAGATATAAACATAAATGTGGTTCCATGCAAAATATTAACGAGAGTTTCTAAGTCTAATAATAAAGGGCCATTATTTGCAAAATACAGTTATCTAACTTGGTTATTCAATTAAGTTGGGTGGTTGAATACCATTGTATAAAGTCTCAATGCAATACATCAAATAGTTGCTGAGATATTATCCTATGTGTGCTAACATGCAAGACCTTAATCAGAATTTCTAAGTCGCATAATAAAGGGGCAAGAATTATATATTATAAAAGATAGAGTTATCTTACTTGATTAAATAAGAAGTTTAAATAGATGGGAGCCTGTGTGTAAAGTTTCAATGCAATACATGATGTATTCGCTGAGGTATGGACTTAAAAGTGGTTACATGCAAAACCTTAACCAGAATTTCTATGTCGAATAAAAAAGGGGCCATTATTTTAATTTAATGCAAACTGGAGTTATCTTACTTGGTTATTTAAGTAGATGGTTGAGTACCATTGTAGAAAGTCTCAATGCAATCCATCAAGTAATTGCTGAGATATTAACCTATGTGTGCTTACATGCAAAACCTTAACCAGAATTTCTAAGTCAAATAATAAAGGCCCATAATTTGCATTATATTCAATAAAGTGTTATCTGGGAATACATATCTAATGTTTCAATGCAATACATGATATATTTGCTGAGATATTGACTTAAATGTGGTTACATGCAAAACCTTAACCAGAATTTCTAAGTGGAATAATAAAGGGCAATTATTTTACATTAAATGCAAACTAGAGTTATCTAACTTGGTTAATTAAGTAGGTTGGATGGTTGACTACCATTGTATAAAGTCTCAATGCAATACCTCAAGTAGTTGCTGAGATATTAACCTATGTGTGCTTACACGCAAAACCTTAACCAGAATTTCTAAGTCGAATAATAAACGCCTATTATTTGCATTATATTCAAATAATTGTTATCTAACTTCATTAATTTAGTATGTAAGATAGTTGGGAATACATATCCAAAGTTTCAATGCAATAACTGATGAATTTACTGAGATAATGACTTAAAGGTGCTTACATGCAAAACCTTAACCAAGTTGTGACGCCAACGCCGACGCCAGGGTGAGTAGTATAGCTCTCCTTATTCTTCGAATAGTCGAGCTAAAAATGCAATGCATACATATCCAAATTAGTTATATCATTGCTTTTCATTATGTCATGGTATTTGATTTCTGGTTATAGTACAATTTTGATAAATAGTTATTCATAAAAGAACACAATGGAAATCGGCCAACTAGCATAATAAATGTATTATGCAACTTTAGAAAATAATGGAAAAGTGAATTTGATTCAGCTGTTTAATATTACTTAAATCCCAAGATGTTCAAGATAAGCATCCTTAAGTGTAACTATGAATATGAAACTGATAATGTATTAGATCAGAATATTTACATGAAAAACATTGCTGAATAAATATGTATGTACTAGCAAAATTAAATAACTGTGCATGCAACTTTCTCTCAAATATAAGTTACTCTGAAATTAACAAATTAAATTCAAAAAGTTATTTCAGAATTGCATTGATGTTTTATCTAATGAAGGTGAACAACATGTTATTTTAACCAAAGGTCATACGATCATTTTCGGTCAAATACTTTTCAAGCACAGCTACTTTTTCAGCTACAGTACATGTAGTATACAATGTAGCAAGCTGAATGATCTGACATCTCACCTTTTCTACTCCAACATCGGAGGCACGCTTCAAAACATCTAGGAAGTCATCTAGGAAGGTGAAAATGGGTAAATATAGTATACATACTGCTAACATATATAATTTAAATTACATAACAATAAGCATGATCAAAATACTACACATAGAGTCAGGTTAAAAAATAAAATGATCTATATTTGCAAATAGCAATACGCACCAACAATCAATACTTAAATAGAACCAAATATATTTTATGGACATTTTTTAAATTTTATCCATGATTTTAAATATTCATATAACATATCAAAGTAAAGCTACCGCTTGAAGTAGAGAAATTATTAATATCACTATTATAATTATTATCAAAAAAAGAAATTTGGTACCTTACACATTAAATGGCAATTGACCAATTTTACCAAAAAGGATTTCAAAAGGTCCAAGCATCAGTACCTTCATGGTGTGTCTTTCCTCTGTAAACACCCCTGAACACTGGGTCTATAAAAACATTTAATATGAGTGCATAATAATTGGCATTGTTTAAGTTATAAATAAACTGTATCAGCTCAGTATAGAATAAATTGGTGGTCGGAACTTTTGTTTAGCAAAATCATATTATCATGCCTTTCAAGCTTAGTCAAAATACTTGTATCTTACCATAGCCAGGCTTGTACAAGTTAAATATAAGGTCACTAGTTACACTAGATGTTAATGTAAATAAATGAATGAAACTTATTGACTGCTACAGGCCCATTCCAATCAGATTGTTTGTCAGACTCATGATAATTAGATATTGATCATACTAGCTACAACACATCGTAAGATACCCCCGATACACTTCTACGCTAGGCTTTGTTGTGTAGTTTGGGCAATTTGGCTAAGAAAATCTCGTAATCATGAATCTGGACAAAGCTTAAATTGAACTTGGTCCGCCTGATCACTACAATTTTAAACGAGCTGCTTAGACCACTTGCCTGCAGAGAAAACTGACAATAAATGTCTATATATTGAAGGGTATTTTATCGTAACGTATGATTTTATTGAAAGAAAAGCTGTCGCCCCTGCCTCATGCAATAATAGTTTTGACAATTAAGGGGTCATTGCTCTGGATTAAATAGAGCCATATGGTTGTTAAGTAAGTCAATTGACATTAAATGTCAATAAGCCTTGTGAATGAGTTGGTTTAAGATTGGATAATGCTTATGGTAGAGAGTGGACTGAAAGTGTGACACCGCAGATGCAGAGACAAAGTAGTCATACTGGTATGGTAGTCTAAAATAATAGACGTGTTATACGGGAGTCTTCCAATCCCTAACGCCTAAATGGGAATGTGCCAAAAATGGGGTAGTTCTGACTTCCATAACTTTAATGTTGATATTTATTTTTTTGATGTTTACAACACATTAAAGTTATGGTGTAACCCCCATAGTAAAGTCAACCAGAATCAATTGAGTGTGATGATGCAATGCAATCAAATGACCATGATGACGTCGATGGATTCTACTTATAGTATCGGTTCATTTAGTTGAATCCAATTGCAGTAAGGCTGAAAATACCTTTTGATAAGTAAAAACAATTGATTTATTTCAAATTTGTTATTAGTTATTTACTAATTATACAAAACAGAAAAAATAACAGTAAAATAAACACTACATTTTTGAGGTCAAATGTAGGTCACATGGGTATTTTCTGAAAATCTTGGTGTCACGTGATTAATTTGAACACAACTATGACCTAGTTAAGGAATGCTTATAATCGGATTTATTAAAATGATAAATTAACTATCTATAATGCGTTTTTTGGTTTTGAAAATGTGTTTTGTGAACTACATTTTACTTCATTTACCTAAGGATATAGTTATTTTGTCTGTACAATGCATACAAGTGAAATAACAGCGTGACATAAAAATGTCACGAATTCTGGTAGGGTTTGGATATGGTGTTCTCTTCAGCTAACACGTCGAAAAAGGTAATATATACGATAACGTGTTCGCTGAAGTTCTTTAGCTAAAAACGGGGGTGTTTTAAAAATATTGAAATTGTTTTAAGTGAAGTATTTTATGGTTGAAATTGATCATAAAGAGTTATATTCATATTTTACCATGTAAGTGAAATGTTATTTTGCACTAAACAAGCATTTAATGCATTAAAACAAGTTGTTTACCTTTCCAATAAAACGAAAGTTGACTGACACAGACAATAATTATGCAAAGGGGAACAACTCGATTCAATCGTAATAACTCGGCCTCCTCCGACAAAGCTTCGAGATAGACCTCATTATACAATCGTAACAACTCGGCCATGGCCGAAATGTTCCGAGCGATTTAAAACTGTGCCCTGAAGCCTTGCAAGTGCCCTTCATGTATATATCGTTATGTTTTGACGGAATGAAATGAAGAAAAGCCGTCAAACTCATAATTATAAGTTGGATATTTATTTTTTGTGTACGGAACTAATATAAAATAACATTATCTGGTAATATTTCTTGTTTTTATGATATTTTATAGACGCTATATGCTTTAACCCGGAATCCTGATCGGAACAACTTCCCACTTTTGATACTAAACAATTTGTACGATGGATTTGCCATATCAAAAATCTAAAAAAAATCTGAAAAAAAATCTGTCAATTATTTGGACTAACTTGTATGGTAAAAAAAAGTCATTTACCTGTCAGGTTAGCTCCAATATCTATAAAAACAATTATAAGAAATATGATTATAAAAAAATAAAAGATAACTGTATCTGTAAATTCACTGAATAAAAAATGATTGCTTAAATCGAAAAAATCACAGAAATCATCAGAATCCTGCTACTTTCTTGAAACTGTTGTGTGCTCCAACGAGACTGTCAAAATTACAAAAAAAATATTATTCAGTAGAATATGAAACAATAGTTATTCTCAAAATACAATTACTTAAATGAATGTTAAACTGACATTATGAAGTCACATTTCCTGAAATAAACGAGAAAAATACTTTCCTATCATTCGTAAACATCTTCTCATGGGCGCCGCCATCTTTATTTACCAGAAAGAAAAATGAGCAACAAGTGAAAATTAAAAATATCGCATAAGTGCAAATTTTGTTTCTTAGATCCAACCCTGGCATATCGACTGACGTTTCTAATACGAAATTAAATACCAACATGTCGGTGATGGTTCAAGCGATATCAACATTTACGGGCTGTTAAACCCGACCAAGTCTATATTATATATCTAGTCTGTCAAAGCCGACCGTTCGAGTGTCGCTCAATCTCCCGATGCTTTCTAACGAACCATGGTATCATTATCACAACTTACACCGCATTATAGGGCAAACTCTAATACAACTACATTTTGTTGTTTATTTACCATGATCTATATATACTGTTACTTAATAGCATACACACAGTTTAAACAAACGTTGGTACATGTACATGAATATACACCCGTTCATATATGATTTGAAAATAAAAATGTCGTGTTTATCAACTCATCGGTTTCGTCGCGTGGAAAATCCATCGCATGGATAAAAAATATATTTTCTGCTGGTAAACTAGAACAAGCCAGCAATCGATCTATATAATGCATATAAACCAGTTCTACATTTCACGGTAATGTCTTATGCACGTCTTCTTTCACAGAAGGCACCGGCGAATCCGTGTTGGCACTTGCACCGGTTTGGCAGCAGACATTTTCCACCATGTGCACAGGGCCGGTCACACACCGCTGTAAAAAGGAAAGAGAAAAATACTGTGCGGACTCTTCCCTTTCCCTTTTGTCACAAATGAACTGCGGAAACTTGACTGTGCAAATATAAATAAAATTATATAAAAATGAAAACCACAACCTAGTATAACAAATGTTTAATGATCAGAAAACGAATATAATAACGTAAATATCAATATCATCATAATCAAAGGGTAAGTGCATCTAACATACATTTATATATGTTTTTAAAAAGTTTTTACACATCAGCTCGGATAATATTATCCCATTAATTTGCTATCATCATATCGAAATACGAACCATTCTGGCAACGGACCCCTTCATAGCCACGTGGACATGAGCACATATAGGGGGCCGTACACCTACCGCCGTGAAGACATGGCAGGATGCATATGGCTGAAATGTAAGCCAATACATGGTATGATAATAACATTTACCCAATGATATTACGTTTATAGAGGTACAGTTTATAAAGTAATTATTTATCATTATAACATAACAATTTATTTCATTTACCTAATAATTCATTCACAGACAGACACCTGATCAATTACATCATACACAGTACATTGTTGTTATTTACATAATTATATGTCATAAATATATGTAACGGAATTACCACAGTGCAGTATTTAAAACATAAGTTTTATATTTATATTTAATTTTTTTAAACCTCTTCTCATTTCTTTTGTCATCATATCACCAAACTGCAGTAAGAAAATGAATCCTTAAACTCATTAGTTCGTGCTATTTCCGTTAAACATAAGTCATGTTTTGAAAGCGTTCTAAGTGAGTAATGTTTGCGAAAACAAGCACCTCTGCCATACAACAGGTGTCCGCACCATTACGCGTTTTATATAAAAGAGTAATTACATGAGATAAATTTGACGTGATAACGTGATCGTGTGCTATAGGGGGAACAAGAGTGTCCGGAGGAGACTCCTTTGGCTGGCTTGGTGACCAGCAACCAAACTGGAGCCTTTGTGGCAAGCAAGTACGCTAAACACAACTGTAAATGTATGTTCACTTTGAAACACGTGAGTACGTACCGTGTTCGCATATTTCTCCCACATAACCCGTGGGACACTTGCATCGGTTTAACCCCAGACAGATCCCTCCGTGTTGGCAAGACCGCTTACACGAAACTGCATTTCGAAATTAAATTAAATAGAACTGAATGAAAATGTTAATGTATAGAAGGCAAACATCAAAACGGATGTAACATGGCAAAAACGCCATTATCGCCTTCTGTACTTACTTTTCAATACTAATTAATTTGCTAAATGTTTAGTGAAAGATATATCAGATGTTTACACATTTCAAGTACCATATTATCATACTTCTAATATAATTATTTTTAAAACACTGAACTCATTTTTTTAATATTTACGTGTCGAAAGTGACCCTTTTCTTTATAATTATACTCGTCTGACGTACTAGTAAGTAGCGACTTGTAAAGCCCATAATGGAACGCAAGTTGCATTTAATATGAACGTTTCTATAATTTAGTACACTATATATACCTCCACATGCAATATCCCCATCCCACGTCCCATCCGCGAGGCACGTGATGGACGGAGGGTAGCGCGCAGGCTGAACGCCCGCGCGACAATGGTATGTAATAACGTCACCGTACGTATATGACGCCCCTGTGATGCGCACGACGTTCACAAAATCTCGCAGTCTAGGTTTGCCGCATACGACCTCTGTAATGATCACAAGTACATGTACTCCTTTAGTATAAGTTGTTTATCAACGTAAACACAATCTAATAGTGGTTATACTACCGAAGCGGGTAATAGTTTGTTTCAGTGTAAGATAGCAATATATTTTACCGAGTGAGCACCAAATGTTATATTTCACGAGTGGTTTTACCTTTCGGTGTATTTATTTATCAGGATATGTTATCAATAAAACACCAAAAATCATGAAATATTAGTCGGTGTTCGAATCCAAGTGAGCTACATTAGTTTTAAGGCTGCTTGAGCGTTCTAATAAAGAAAGAATGATTTCTGAAAGGAAAAAAGGTGAGCTTTTCAACTATTTGAAAGAAAATATTTACAAATTATATTAACTATACATCACCTCAATGGTTTTTAGGGGAACGGGAACAGTTTACGAGATGGACAAAATATTACATACTTGTGCAGCTACCACTTGGCGTTGACCACTGGTTGTACTGTCCGCATACGACTGTCAAGTTGGCTACGGAGGGCCGGTACCCTTCCTCACACTCCACTGTTGCCCGACCGCCAAACGGTACTCCCACCAACACTGGCAGCGAATGCTCAATATCCACGGCTGGCGGGCACGTCAGGCCGGTCGGCACTTAATAAAATTATTAAGAAAATAAGTTTGTGTTTATTTACTCATGGCTATTATAATAGCATAATCGTATACAAGAAAAACAACATCTTTTACGCAACTGTATTTAAAATTAAACTTATACCAAGACCACTGAATCATGCTTCTGTCCGATTAAAACATGTTTGTGGCGTCATCGACTGCGTTTCGTACTAACTGTCCAATATTTAAGAATGACCTGTCCAAATTTTAAAACGGATAGTCATTTATCAAGTAATGGACAGTCAGTATTAATAGTAGAACAGAACATAATAGTGATTCACATGATCAGTATCTGGCCAAAGAGTGGACAATAGCGCCATGAAATTAATGATTAGGACCTCGTTGTAAACATGTTTTAAGTAAGTGAAACGCCTCAAATTGTCAATTATGTCACCGAAAAAAAAAAAGCCTCGGCACTGCACTGCGAGCTCCGGACTGTTCTTTCTCTGACACAAGGGGCAGTTTTCGGCCACTCGCATTTACTAACATACAGACATATTTCTTAATAATTATGAGTCAAATGAGGTTGCGGCCGTTAATGATCAAAACTGCCATACCTTATCATATTTACAATTATATTTTACAAAGTAACTACCTACCTTAATAAAGAGCATATGTGCATAAAGTTACACACAATTTAGACTGTCTTATATGACCTTCAAATTGAAGCAGGTAAAACAGGTCATCTTAATACAGAGTCACTTAAATTTATCCCAGAATGAAATAAATTCCAATGAAATACCAGGTAGACACTTGGGAAGCTGCGAGCTCCATTGACCATTCTCCATGCACTCGAGCCCTGCATCTCCCACCATCCTGAACCCGTCTGCACACCCGAGCACGATCCTGTCCCCATAATGGTTGTGCGAGTTCATGTTCCCGCTGAGGGTGATTCCGTTCTCGTGTATTACTAGCTCTCTGCACTGTATGCCTGTTTGGGATATGTGTCAGTATTTTTTTCACGCAATATCAAACACTTTGTGCTATTAGCTGATATACGGATAATACCATTTCAGACACATTCATTACTCGGTTCTATTAAAATTGAATATTTTTTAATTATTTCGGGTTATATTTATAATGATTTGGATGACTGGTATGGTATATAAAACAACTATATAAACAAGAGTATTTTCTCTTTATAAGTACAGTTAACAAGTAGTTTATACGCTTACGTTGACACTCCGGCGTCGGGTTGCTCCACTGGCCCGACTCTGTACACACTGCACGACTTTCTCCCTTCATTGCATACCCGGCGTCGCACTCAAACTCCACTACGCCACCGAACGTCCAGCTGAGATATTGAATTCAGTAAAGCAAGTTATTAAGGTAATGTGATTTAACAGCCATTTTTTCTGCAAATTGACAATACCAATAATTAAACGATCAGTGTTCTTATGACTGGGTTCTTTCCCCATTGGCCCTGTGTGACGGACTGCACAAATTGCGTTGTGCATTTCGTAGTGATCGAACCCACGATCCTCGCTCTGGAAGCGGACACTTTAGATACGTCTTTACCGAGACAGTATGAGTACAGCTATATACCTATCTTATACCCGGTTACGTTTGCGTGCATATTAAATTGGACATACAATAGGCTCTAGGTTGTCGTTGAGTCCGGATTTATGGAAAACCAGTCTTGGATAAGGTCTAATTCACAATATTACCTAAGTTTGTGTAAAGAAAACCCTCTCTTGAGTAAGTCAGAAAATATTTTTCAAGACCTATGAACGAATATACAATGTACAAACCAGCCAATAATACACATCCAACAAAATAAATTCATTACCTTATTCCATTAACTTGTATATGGTCTCCAAGCCCCGGTTGTCCGCAATTCACGGGTGCACACACGGCGGCTACTCCCGCCCACTGTCCAGTTGCGCCACATCTCAGTTCTCCCTCTGTCGCCATATAGAATCCTCGATTACATTTAAATACCACTGACGAACCAAATGTTGTCCTTGTATAAACAGATTTTCCATTTGAAATCTGTGACGGAAGTCCACAATCAATTGGTACGCAAAACGGTGCTGAAGCCTCGTAATGCCATCTTTGGTCTTCCATACAAGTGGCTGTAGCGCTTCCTATCAATCGGTAACCGTCGTTACACACAAAGGTAGCAATACTTCCAATATTTCCATCATGCGTCATAGACGTAGTCACGTGGTCGAAGACTGGCGGAGGACTGCATTGCAACAGAATACACTCCGGACGTTCCCCTGTCCAAGAACCATCATACGCGCATTGCAACTCTGCGTTTCCCTTTATTTTATAGCCGTCGAAACATAAGTAAGTCACTTTGTCAAGATAGCGATGACTGTTTCCGGTGTAGATAGCATTGTCGATTTTCGGCGGCGTTCCACAAGATATTGGTTCACAAATCGGCGCAATTCCCGACCATACTCCAGTCTCTAAGCATTTATGAACTCTTTCTCCTAGAAGTCTGAATCCTACTTCGCAGTTGTAAGAAACTTCATTGTTGTATGTATGGTCGCCTGAATCAGTTATGATGGAATTTGCAACTAGTGGCGGGTTTCTACAATCAATGGGAACACATGCAGGTATGTTTCCCTTCCATTGTTCCTTCTCATCACAAACCACATTTCTTGATCCCTTAAGTCTATACCCTGGGAAGCACAAGTACTGTGCTTCGCTTAGATAATCATGTGACGCTACAATAGCTCGACCATTGTCGATGGTGTTCGGTTCACCACACTGCACAAGAGAACAAGTAGGGACCGTTCCCCTCCAGGAACCATCAGTGGAACATTGCATCACCTTGTCTCCGGATGCGATTTTATATCCAGTATCACAAACATACCTCGCCTCAGAATTGTATAAATACTGTGGCAGTGAATCGAATTCCTTAGCATTTTCAACATACGGAGGGGCTTCGCAGAAAATCAAACGACAGTAAGGATCTGTTCCCTCCCAGATCCCACCCTCTCTGCAAACCCTTCTTTCTGTACCGTGCAGTCGATAACCTTCATTACACGTGAACACAGCCTCTGAACCGACTGATCTTGACTGAGCCAAAACGATCCCATTGCTAATCGGAGGAGGCTCTTCACATTGTCTCTCTTCGCAAAATGGTTGGTATTCGTCCCCCCAGTTACCGTCTGCCTCACATTTACGGGATGATTTTCCAACGAGATGGTATCCTTCATCGCACTGAATGTCAACTACACTTCCAAAGGTCTGTCCGTTCGATGTGATCCTACCATTGTGTACTTCCCCAAACTCTGGGCACTCGACGATCACGCACTCAAAATCAGTTTGCGTCCAAGACCCATCCGCTTGACAGCGTTGGACGTTCACTCCCCGTCCAAAATATCCTTCGGCGCAACTTAATTGTGCTGACTCATCAAACTGCCCTTCTTCCTGGCCATTAGACAGGGTGTACAGCGCATTTTCTGGTAGTTCCAGTTGTTTGCACGAAATTTTGTTGCACGAAATATCATTCCGACCAAACTGACCATTTGAAGTACAAACCGGCCGATTTCGTCCAAGTATGCTGAAACCATCAAGGCAAGTGTATTCAATTTCATCCAAAAAGAAATAGTCACGAGTGATTGGTGCACTGTTAGGCACAGAAGGGATGTTTTTACATTGAACTTTGCGGCACACTGGGTTGGGGTTAGACCATTCAAGATTTTGTTTCAAGCACAATTTAAAGGCAAGACCATCAAGCCTGTAGCCTTCATCACAGAAGAACGTGACACGCCCACCAGGAGAATATTTATCAACAGAGAAACCACCGTTTTCAAAAGTTTCAATCGTCGAACACTCGCTACGAACACACTTTGGCTCGTCACCAGACCACTGCCCAGAGCTTGTACAGTTTCTGAACATTGGTCCTTGGATCGCATAACCTGCATTACACCGATACTCTAGTACGTCACCGTAAGAGTAGCTCGTACCTACAATGATGACATTACCGGTCTGTGGGGTAGGACAAATAATCAGCTCACAGGTCGGTGCCACCCCTGACCATAGACCATTGTCCTGGCAAGTGCGAACAATCTGACCATTCAGTTTAAAGCCATCCTCACAGAAAAACTCTATAGTTGCATTGTACGTCAAATCGTCGCCAATAAACCGACTATGTGGTGCGACATATGGCGGGTAACAAGTGCTTATTTCGCATCTCGGAATGTTTGCACTCCATGTTCCATCTTTATAACATTCAATGTCCCTCCTACCTGCCAAAAAGTAACCCCTGTCACACTCAAATTGTATAACTGAGGTATAAGTCAAACTTTCGTAAATCATCCGTCCGTTTGAAAAAGGCGCAATTGTGACGTCTGGGCATTCAACTGGGTCACACGTTGGAGCTTGAGATGACCATGTATCATTATCCTGGCAAGTCGACTCATTCACACCGTTCAGAGAGTAGCCCTCCAGACAGACAAACATAGCGTGGCTATTTGCTTCAACAAGGACTTCACCATTGATAGGGGGATCAAACCGAGGACATCTGTACTTGGCACATTCCGTTTGTCCGCTACCCCAGGTACCATCTTTATTGCAAGTTCTTGTGGCTGGTCCTACCAGTCGGTAACCGTTTTTACAAGATATGGTTAGTGTAGTTCCGTATCCAGTCTGGAACCCTATTAAGAAAATATGTAAATTTTAAAGCAGTAACGTGCATATCTTCGAGATTGTTAACCTTTAACCTCAACGAAATATTACATGAAATAGTATACGTCTACGTTATTTAAGTTTATACTCGTAAGGCGTATGCGTGTAATGTGATTCTCTAGCGGTTTAAAGGCGGGGTAGAGTCTAGTATTGAAGATGGCGGCGAAAAAGTAGAAACGGTCATGGTTTGGTTCTCATTTCCACCAAGTTTGACTGTTTTCAATATATATTTTCAATATATGATGACGCCCTTTTCGGCTCTACTTGCTTTATGCTTCTCTTCAAAGTCCTAAATTTTCGCATTCCACATTTGTAATCATCACAATCCCTGAAACGTTTTCCTTCAATACACTTTTTGTTCCCGTACCAACAGGCTTGAAATAAACGACCGAGAAAAGCCGTACCAACAGGCTTGAAATAAACGACCGAGACAAGCCTTAAGACAATTAAATCGAAAAAGACTTCATCCATCTTACATAATTTCTAATAATAACTAGGTAAAAGAAGGGCACAAACACGGCCGATTCTACTATTTCGCCGTCATCAGAAATTAGAATACAACCTCACTGAAATCGTTTTTGACAAACTTTACGTGCACAACCTTAATTTAATAAATCCAACCACAGTAAAACAAATTGATATTCTAAACGTGGCGATAAAGATATGCCTGGCAGTATTTTACCTGATGTTTGTCCGTTTCTTATGGATAATCTTGGGCATTCCACTGCCGCACAAACGATAATCGTCCTGTCCCATTGTCCATTTTCTTGGCAAATTCTTTCATTTGAAACACCGTCTATATAATACCCAACATCGCAATCATAAGAAATTGTTGCTCCGTAAGAAAAATCGTCCCCAATCATTCTCCCATTTGATATTATTCTTGAAGGTCGATCGCAATGAACGATATCGCAGGTCGGCATTGCTTCACTCCATTTTTTGTTAGCATTGCAGAGAACTGTACTCTGGCCTACTAAATTATATCCCTTGTTACATCTGTAAGTCACAGAAGATTGGAAAACCGTGCTTTCAAAGAGAGTTTCACCATTTTCAATCAACTCGGGATTTCCACAATCAACGGGTATGCATTCCGGTTCGGCACCTGACCAGGACAAATTGGACATACACCGCCTTACCTCAAGACCTTTCAGTTCATAGCCTTCGTTGCACATGTAGCGTATCACTGAGCCAAGTTTCAAGTCTTTAAAGTCTGCTCTCCCATTTCGGAAAAGCTCTGAAACGGTACACTCCATGGCCCGGCATTCTGGGGTCGGCTCAGACCAACTACCGCTAGCATCACATCTTATCGTATCATTGCCCATAATTTCATACCCTTCCCCACAATTATAAGTAACAACACTTAAGTATGTTACTGACTCAAATGCTGGAATAGCGTTATCTATTGTCGGTGGCTGTTCACAAGACCTCTTAATACATTCCGGAAGATTCGCTTCCCAAAAACCAGTGTTTAAACATTCTATTTCACCTATGGGGTTTAGACTATTGAGAGAAATTTCATATCCACTGTCACAAAGGTAGCGCACTCTATACCCAATACTGAACAGTTCTAGATTTTCAGCGTTATTGTAGACCGCATTCTCAACTCTCGGTGGACTTGGACACTTAATTTCCTCACAAACCGGGGCTGGATGAGACCACTGTTTGTTTGACAAACATGTTAATGTTTCTTGCCCTTCTAGCTGGAAACCTTTGTCGCACTGATAAGTAACCGTCTCTTGGAAGAAAAACGAGGTCTCGGAGTAGAAACCGTTAGTCACAACTGGCGGAATGCTGCAATGTATTTTGTTGCACACTGGTGGATCATTTTGCCATTTACCAGTTTCTCTGCACACTCTTTCTTCAGCTCCGATTGGTTCATAACCCTCACTACAGACATATCGAATTATATTATTCAGTGTATAATCGCGGCCAATTATTTGACCAAAGTCTATATCGTCTGGTTTCCCGCAGGAAATTGGTTTGCAGACCGGTTCCTCACCACTCCATGAAGTGTTATGTGAGCACGATCTAGCTTCAGGTCCAACCAGTCTATACCCAAGACTACATACGTATTTTATTTCTACTCCATACGTGAACACTTCATTTTCAGGAATAATGATATTTCCGTGCAATATATCATCTGGCCTTTTACATCTGACTGGTTCGCAAACCGGGGGATCTTTACTCCATTCCCCATCCTCGAAACATTCTATTATCTCTTGATGACTCGGTTCATATCCCAGATGACACGTATACGTAACTTGACTTAGCCACGTCAGCGCGTCGTAGGTGAAGTTTCCATTCAGAATGTTGGAAGGAATTGAACAGGTAGTAACCTCACATCGAGGAAGAGAGTCGCCCCAGGCACCGCTGGCTTGGCAACTCACTACACCATTTGTGTTTGGTTCATCCTTGACAAACCGATGTCCAAAATCGCATTGATACTGCAAAAAACTGCCCACTGCAAACTCTGATTTATCCTGAAGTTCAACTATTCCATTGTCAATTGTTGGAGGCTTGCCACACTTTTTCGGGTCGCAAGTTGGGATGCTTATGTCCCATGTACCATCAGTCTGGCAAAAAACAGAGCTATGGTCAGTATATAACTTATTTCCGGGAGCACATTCAAAGAAGACTTCTGTTCGCGGTAAATACTTGTTGTCAGGTGTTGCGTCTTTGATCCGCGTGTTTGCCGACAGGAGGGATGCCGGTATAACACATTTGATTTCTGAAAATGAAAACAAAATAATTATGTGCTCAATGAAATTCTCGTAGAGGTTGAGAGGTTAATCGGATATTCGTCTACAAGAAGGAACCATGTACATGGTTTTTTTTTTATCTGTAGACCTGCTACATTAGCCGAATTACAATTCGTAGAACATGACAACGCCTTGATACAGTTTGCCGGAATAAAAAAACAACACTTGACCGTAGACCGTAGACAGGTTAACGTTTGTCAGTTCATTTAGACAAGAACCATGCTTATCGTCTGTTACAAATTTTCACTATTTACGGACAGAGATTTATTTCACCTTCACAGCGGGGTACATCACCCTCCCAAAAGCCAAACTGTCCACAATATCTGGTCTCCGGTCCCACCAGGACGAAGGCTCGCTCGCATACATACCGCACCCTGTTATCGAACGTATAGTCCGTACCCTCGATATAACCGTTTTTAACGAAACCAGGATGCCCACATTGAATCCCTGAAAAAGGTATTTGACTTCCGAAAGTCTAGATTATTTAAGACGTTTAAAGAATTATTAAAGATTTGATCAACGCTTCAAGGGTCAGATGAAGACTTAATCCTTAAAAGTATTACGCAATGAAAACATCTGTTTTTACATCAGAGCATTATCACTCGGTAGAGGTTGGTCCGTTGCACGTATTATATATCATGTCTCTTACAAGTTCGACAATCGGACATTGTGGGTAAATTGTGGGAGCGCATTTGTGTAAATGTAACTAGAACAACATCAGTGTACTTACGTGCGCATTGTGGGGCTTGATCTTCCCATTCGCCCGTAACGAGACAGATGGAGCGTGACTTTCCCGCCAGTGTGAAGCCAATCAGACAGCTGTAGCTAACCTGTGACCCCGCAGTGAGGCCCGTCCACAGGGGCTCATTGCCGTAGTCAATCGACTTTGGTTTAGGACACTCTGTTTGTGATGTTAGTAAATAAAAAAATCGATGATATAATTAGATATACAGAGAGGTGTTCGTTTTCATTTTTGCGTAAGTTTAGAAAAACAAGAGGGCAAAATGACCCTTTATCGCTCACCTGATTATAATACCAATTAACTAGTAAGTGGTAATTAAGGATGCCGCTGCTTGCTACGAAAGTAGGTGGTAGCCGAGAAATTTTATGGATGGCAAGGAGTTATGATATGTTGTTAACCTATAACAGAGTAAAACGGACGGCATAGCAAAAGGTGGTATTCAGACTCAACCGTACATGTGTATTCCATTATGCCTACCTTCAATGTCAAGAGAATTGTATTGTAGATAATATTGAACGAGTTTTAAACAAAGCATAAGCAAAAAGAGTATTACAAATAATTTGCATATTTTGACCTATTATCCATAGCAATATTATATGGAAATATGAACCATTAAAATGTTCATAAAACATAATACTTCTTTACGCAAGGGTGGAGAATGTGTCAACATGCACACAATTACAGAGCAGTGAAGAAGGGAGAACAATTGCACTGAATTTATAAGGTAATGTATATATAGTTCCCTCCTTTGAAGTCGCTTATAATTTCTGTTTAATTTTTATGCAATATAGTTCCAATGAGTCCACAACCAAAACTTTCACTTTCTATTACACATTCTTTCATCTGAATAAACATGTAATATTTTGTGAATCAAACATTATTGTAAGTATGTTTCACAAAACGATTTTATTGAAATCTGGTAAAATGTTGACGCTGAAAGACGGACAACATACGCTGGACGCTGATCATTGGACCATCACAATAGCTCACTCAACACTCAGTGAAGTGCTAAAGGAAAGCTAAAAATGGAGAAGTTATTTTATTCCCCTGTCACTTAAAAGGGCACATAGCAGAAAAGTATCGACCTTCATTCGATGTTTCATGAGCGGTTTTAAAGCTGTACTCTCACAGATCGAACGTTTTGACAACTTTTTATTCTTTTGTCTTGGAACGAGCTTATTTATGCGAACATGCATGGAAACCAGTCATATAAGACTGCTGACAAAGATAAGATCGCAATTTTTTATATTTAAGTTAAAAAAAATGATGTTTTATGCATTTCTTTGTTGGTAACACTTTAAGCCATAAAACATGAATTTTCGGACGGAAACATAAAAATCTGCGATCTGATTATATTTCAGCAGTCTTTAATCATTGATTTGCAGATTTGTTTTCGCAAAAATTGGTTCATTCCAAAATAAAAAAAATAAAAAAGCTGTCAAAACGGTGAATGTGTGAGAGTGCAGCTTTCAGGTTCTCGATATACAAACAAGCTAGCCACTTCACCGAGCCATGTCTAGTGACCTCATATAATGTTGGTATAATAAGTGTGGCTTACTGATACCTAAAATGTAAAAGTCAGAAACATTATAGATCAAGCAGTTGCAGTTTGTACTTTAGTTCTTCATTTTGACTGAAAACGGACGGTAAATACCATATTGTGCAATCTTTCAAGAACAAAAAAGCTTGTTTTGTAATAATGTTTTCGGATTTTTTTTTACATATTATTTTATCTACTCATAAACCCCTCATATGATACCGATATAAGATGGAGCCACCTGGCATGCAACACTCACATTGTTCACCGAACACCTTAAACATATGCATACAGTCGAATCCCGTTGGCTCGAACTCGCTTGGCTCGAATTCCTCGTTAGCTCGAAGTGGATGTAAAGGACCGATTTCAATATACTGAAGGTTAGCATTCCCGCTTGGCTCGAAGGTATTTTCGCCGGTCTATGGGGGTTCGAGCCAACGGGATTCGACTGTACTTAATTCAGAGTTAATAAGAAAGAACAACATGAAATGATCTAGCAAAAAGGCCTTAACGCAGTCAGACGGCGACATGTACATGATGTAAGCGTCTATTGAATTGGGTTAGTGTTACACCAAGTTAACCATAGAGAAGCCCATGAAAGCTGCAGCGTCTATTTAGAAGAATTCATCAAATGTGAGTCTATCGTTTTAAGCAACAAACACAGAAGGACAACGCAAAGCCAATCATACATGTATATTAAGTTTATTTGCATTTATAAAATGTATGCGAACAACAAGAAGCAATATGACAATGAGCTCAAACAGATCTGTTACATGGAAGCGGCAAGCACAATTTGCGACGTTTCGTTAAAAGCCTTGAGCGCATGTTACTTATACCTTTACAGAACTCTATCGGCGTCTCTGAGACCATTCCATACACGTGACCGGAAGTGTCTGTCCAGGAAATTACGTCACCCATCACCTTTTCACAACTTGTCCTAAGATTTTCAATGTCAGTGAGAGACAACTCTCGACTCCACACATTCAGCTGCGATAACTGTCCTATGAACGTCTCTGCACTGTTGAAGTCACCGCCCAAGGAGTCTTGCTCTTGGCCGATCACGAACACTCCACCGCCTGTAGATAACATAGAAATAACAATTCTTTCATTCGTTCCCTTACCGGCAACGATTTCAAATGTATCTTAAACAGGGCATACCAACAGAAACCATGACAATTTGCAACAAGGCACCATGCCTTGTTGCAAATTGTCATGGTTTCTATTGGCACCATGCCAATGGCGACACGCGTATCGGACTCTGGTTTAAAGGCAAAATTGCCTTTGCATGGGCATTGCACAACGTGTTTAGTGACACATACTAAGATTTGACTAACCTTTTATAGTCTGTCCACTGGCGAGACGCCGACCGCTGTCGCTAGGGAGGCCGTCCACGTACAGCCGCCACGAGCCCCGGTTTGAGGACCAGAGGACGCACACATGGTGCCATTGCCCGTCATTTGACTTCGCCCGCGTCGTCCGGTTTTCGCTGTTGACGTACAACACCCAGCTGCAACACGTAACGTTGTTTTAGTTGGGCAAGTAATATCATGGACGAGCAGAAGCGTTGGAAATTGAGCGGCTTTTTATTCAATCAAGAATAAAAAAATATTTACCGAAAAATAAATTATTCGAAAATGATTCAAAATGAATTTTACTATTTATCGTAAAACTGTGTGGTGCAAATGCAAGCCCAAAAAGAGAAGCAGAAAATGTGACAATGCTTTAAATAGTTTTGATTTTGAACTGCATGTATTTGTTCTAACGTTCCAAAGCCGGTATCAAAGTGGAAACAGTAAATAGTCGTATACCGCACAAGTAATGGATTCATGTGTACATGAAGTCAAAATACATAACGTAAAACACCGCCTACCCATCGTAGTTCGTGAGTGTGAAGATATTGTCCCCATCCTCGTTGGCGTACGAGAACGCCGTCCCCTGGTTGGTAGTATCGTCGGAGCGCATCCAGAAGCACGCCGTAGCGGAAGTGAGGTCAGGTTTCAGATCCAACATGGCGTATTCCGTCGTGCTCGCCGTCGACGGGAAGTCCAGCTGGAAGTGCACATCGATTACTGAAGAAGAATTGGAGATTTGTTTTATGGAAACAGCAGGTAAAACATTTGTTTACAACAAATATGGCTCAAGTCTAGGTGTACACAACAGCAGTACAATACCACTGTGCTCAATCATTTGAATCATATACACGCGGTTTCAGAAAGTTGCATTGAGCAATCAGCCATTAAAGATACTAGTATGCAAAACGCATATTGGCGGGTACGGGGAAATCGCGCACACGTCCGTACGATTCACTTACTAGACGAATATAACTGCTCAACCTTGTCACAGTTCCGGCGACTGTTAACAGCAGGACACTCGCAGGTGTAGTCGACCTGCACGATGTTCGCGGAGTGAACGGGAAACCGGCACATTTGTCAGTATAAATTTAGATACAGTAAAACATGCACGAAGTTTACTGCCTACCCTGATCACAGTTTCTGCCGCCCATGCCCGTGGGACACTCGCAGCTGTAGTCGGCCACGAGGTCCCTGCACGTGGCAGGTGGCGTGCACGGAGAGTTTGCGCAATCGTCCACGTCCTTCTCACAGTTCACGCCCTCGTACCCGGCCGGACACTCGCAACTGGAGGAAGATGGACATTCTTGTTGAAGTTGTATTATCAAAGAGCATTGTTGCACCTTTTATACAGCAACGGACTCGTCACTACCATCACTTGTGGTCGAATATTGAAAGTGACAAAATAGTTTCGAGGGAGTTTTCATTAAAGGAACGAGTTCTGGAAAAAATGACTACTTAAACTCGGCGATTCCATTAAAACGTTACAGAGCATGCAGGGGTGCAGCTGGGAATCAAGTTGCGTCAGTCAGTCTAGTTAAATGTAAATACTATGAGCTCAGCTTTAGCCTAACAGCTTCAGATCTAAACTATTATGTACAATTACATATTCCAATACAAACTTACATGTACGAGTCAACTTGGTCCACACACGTGGCCTCGTTCTGGCAGGGTCCACTAGCGCAGTTATCGTCATCAATCTCACACTGCTCCCCGCGCAGGCCGCTCCGACACGTGCACGTGTACCCACCCGGTCCGTCCACGCACGTGCCACCGTTGGAACACGGATCCGACACGCAATCATCGATGTCCATCTCGCAAACAGCGCCTGAGGGAAGATTGGAGGACTTACACAGACAGATAGACACCAATTATAATAAGCTAAAATCGGGTTATTGGAAGGACAATTTGATCAAACATGTTTGCTTTTACTTCTTTCGCATGTGTATATACAAGTTGAGATTTACATGAAAAATTCATGGTGCACAAACACTAAAATAATATACATATTTGTAATCTTAAAAATCTGTATTGCGTTCTTTAACCAGATCTCTATGGGAATTTCATAAATTAAAAGACAATCAAACCCCCGACCTGTGTAACCGTGTGGACAGCTGCACCGGAAGCCGTTCACCTGGTCAACGCACGTGCCTCCGTTCATACACTCCACTCCCGAGCAGTCATCTATGTCCTTCTCACACTTTTTACCTTGAAAAGGAAAGTGTTTAGATACTTCATATATTTCGCTCGAATTCAGTGGTGTGCTCAAATTGTACAGAAACTATCCAAGAGACGGTGTTACTTTGGGATGAAGAGACATTTTCTTATACAACTATGTATGTTACCGATGCATCAAATAGTTCTTTTATCAACTAAAGGGTTAACCCATAAATCCGGGAGAAGTATACCAGTATAACCCGGGGCACAGAGACACTTATAGTCGCCCTTTTCGTCCTGGCACGTGCCTCCGTTAAGACACGGAGCCGCCGAGCACTCATCCGTTTCCTGGTCACAAAACACGCCTGAAAACAGAAACCTTTCTGTCATTCTAAGGGTAAAATATAGATGTATAGGTGTGTCAAAGGAGGGGGTGTATTTGTATACCCAAGATAACAGAGACACTCGTAGTCACCCACGTGGTCACAAGCACAGGTTGGTAGGTTTTAAATAACTGGCAATCAAATAGTGTATTTTGTTATATATTGTCGAGTGTTTAAACCCGCCAGGTCATTAAATCGCATTTTTGTTTTGCAATTCTCGCAGACATTGTTTCAAGTATAATGAAGTTTTGAATTTGAAACGTTACGGAATTGGGAATCTTAACGTTAATAACCTTAAACAGACAGATGGATATTTTATTTTCTCTCATTTAATGTATAAACTAGATATACATAGTTAAAATAACAAACGTACCAGTTAAAATATATACAAACAAACATGTGGTAAAGAATATAAGTATCTTCCATGGCCGAGAGTGTAAAATAGGTTCATTCCGACCCGAGCGTAGGGTGTTTTGCGGAAACGAGGTTTACCGAGTTTCCACAAAACACCCTGCGCGAGGGTCGGGATGAACCTATCTTACACGAGCGGCTATGGTAGATGCTTTTTCTCCCACCTCAGTTAAACAAAATTAAGTGAAAATGCATTTTTTACCGGAACTCTTTTGTGCTTAGTGAAAATATTTGCGTATGGTTATGCGATAATTCGTGGTTGTTATGGATATGCGCGCAGTGATTCAAATTACGTTAATAGTCAAATCGATCTTTAAATAGTTCTAAGGAGGATGAAGCATTATTTCTTGATTACTTGATTTTATTTCTTATTTCTGTTTTATGGTGATAATTGAAGAGAGAAATAATTAATTTGCGTTCCAAATATTGCCACAAGACAAAGTTTCCATGATGCTACAGACGACAGTCTTCAACAAGGGAGGTAATTACAACAACCATACGGGCATTTTATCTTCGCCCATGGGCAAGATAAGAATTTCTACCATGGTTAAATTGTTGGATCTACTTATCTGAGGTGGGAGAAAGGCATGCCCTACCTATTGTATGATTTTCAACATGTTTTATACAGTTATCCTAAATTTGAAGTACAGTAACTGAGTGTCAATATCATTAGCACGTTATACTCGTAAATAATGTTGGTATTTGACGTCGCGTCACTTGTTGGCGTACAGTCGCAAAAAATATTAAATTAAAAGTAGAAAAATGTTAAAAAATGCGTTAACCTGGTATAAAGCACAAACGTAATAACCTGAGAATCCTGGGGCACAGTCACACTCAAAAGTGGCACCGAAGAGGCCGGCTTTACACGTGGCACCGTTCAAACATGGCTGGGAAATGCACACATTGAAGTCTATCTCTTCTTGTTGACCATCAGACATGAGCGCCGGCGCGACGTCCTGAGGGTAGTCGGACAGCTCCACTGAAGAACATGTATGCGAAGATTTTTGTGTTCGGCATTTTTATTTTTTGTGAACATTGGGTGTCCACGTAACGCTTCTATACCAACACCGCCTCTCTGACAACACAAACTAGTATAAGTGTATGTCATGTATACACCATTTATGAAAACGTAACAAAATTAGGTTATACAATGTTTAGAATGACATCAACACTTAATATAGTCGAAATGAACATAACACATCCCTTTTGGCCCACGGGCTTATATTAAAGGGTATATGGAAATCATTTAGGTCGTTACAGTTGTTGTCAAAGTGTAACTCAAAACTAAATCATGCTACCTAACAAACATCTGTGAAGGTGTTTCACTAAAGAAAGTACAAGTTTTATAAGTAAACAGCCAAACGGGTACTCCAGGTCTGTGTCCCGATCTCTGTGACCTACTGTGGCACTGTGCGAGGTCCGTAGCCCCCGTGTCGGATGTGTCGGTACCCCTGGGGCACTGGAGACATGATACCCTACCAACCCGTGGCTGGTACGACCCCCGGGGACACGGCCAGCACGGTGACACGCCCGTCCGCGACAGATAACCCGCCGGGCATTTTTCTGAAAATATTGATAAATAATTGACGTTATTTAGTAATATATTTTCAGCAAAGAATAACTGCTAACGTAGGTTCACTTAACACGTTCTTTTAACAACAACGGCCAAGGTGACAGTGTTTCCATGACGGCGCAGACGGCCACAAAGCTGACAACGACAATGACACTAAGGTCATGACTATGACTCGGCTTTTCTTTCTTTGAAAATCTGACGAGCTAATAAGAGTTTTAAGAAAACTTAAAACATTTGATACATTGGTTTTAAACGTGTCAATAGCATAAACAATAGCATGGACAAACGTGTTATTTAATGAAAAGGGTAGTTTGATGCTGTTTTCCAAGTTCAAATTATCACCGACACCAGTCAATAGCTTTAAAACTATAAAGAAAATGATACGACACGACCTTGACATGACAAACAACATAGATCCGCACACACAGTCGCCCTCAAAATGCGTGCATTTACCTTTACATTCAGCGAGATCCATGACGCCCCTGCGAAGCGTGGTGTGCCGTTTGGGGCAACTGATGCAGTCTGTCTGTCCGTACGTGTCCTGGTAGTAGCCCCGGTGACAGGTCTCGCATGGCTCTACGGTATTGTTAGAGAACGTTCCGGGCAAACATAGAGCTGTGGGTAACAAAATATACCGTGTGAATTTAAGGGTCAATCTCGGCTTTGGCGAGCTCATTTATTAATTTAAAGGGTATAGGTAGGCCCTTTAACGAACTAATTCATAGCAAAATGTGCAGATAAAAACGATACCTTTGTTTTAAAAAATCCATACAGTTTTCAAAACACTAACAATAAATGTTCAAATGTTAGCAACTTCCGTTTCAATGTTTGAATTGTGTTGATATCTTTTGAGAGCCCCTAGTTCGTATTTATTCTTTACTTGACCCTTGCGAAAACAGACTGCGTTCCAAACGGAGCACCTCAGCCATTTTCCATCGAAAACAACCTCGGATAAATATGGACCGATTACAATTTCAGAATTATTTTCACTTAACTTCGCTGCAAGTTGATGGCGTAGTAATTTCAATTGAGCTATTAAGCCTAAGGCCATTACTTTTAGGAGACTTAATCATTTACGCAATAATGCACCTCACTGGGGATCAATTTGAATCAGTTATACAAATTGCACGTTAAGATATTATAGTTTTTATCAATTCTATTATTATTAGTTTGACGAACTACTTTTACTAATGCACCGGCATACATCCGAGGATGTTTTCGATGGATATTTGGCCGAGATAACCTATGAAGGGGTTCATGTCAACACTAACGATCCTTGTGGCGGATCGGTGGTCTAGTGATAACACACTTGACTGTCAATCCAGGGGTTGCCGGTTCGATTCCCCACCGCACAACTAAACAAAAAATACGAATCGTCTTCCGGGAGGGACGTTAAATTGGGGTACATATTGACAGTGCTATACACTGGTGCACGTTAAAGAACCAGGGTAGCTCTAACCAGGGTTACAGTCTGTCTGTGCACTCTGCTCTACAAACATACAATGACTAACAATCTTATCCGGGAGCACTCCCCGTATGGGCCTTGCCCGAATGCGAGTATAAGTAAGCTTAATATCATAGTAACACAATCAACATATTAATATATCCCTACATGTGCAGTTGTGTTGGCTCGTGGCGTGTACCTCCGTGGTCGAGCTGTTCGCGGGACAGTAGAAGCACGAGATTTGACCAACCTCGGGTTGGAACGTGCCTCGAAGGCAACTCTCGCACTCCCGCTTGACGATGTTGAAAAACGTTCCCACCGGACACTTCGCTGAAAAAAATGTATAATTATCAACGACCAAAATGTATGTTATTGTTGTATTTATCTGCTGTGTGTAAATGTCCAAACGAGTATAAATGCAATTTAATAATAACAACTTTATTTAACGAAGGTTACATACTAAGTGTACAATTATTACAGACATACTACTTATTTCCAGCATGGCCTTCACACAAAAAGTATTACAAAAACACATATACTAACTTACATATTAAGCAACATACAAAACATACAACACTATCACTAACATACTTTTCTCATGTAATTCAACATAATTATACAATGATGTGTATTCAACATTTCATCGACAAACACAACTCAGTTTAATATGATGATTATAAATTCAATAATTTCATCCTGTAAATAATGTAGATATATTCAGTAGAACCACATTTATATATAAAACGTCTTAACATGACAATATCACAATTTGCATATCGAAAAGGTTCTAGTCTCTGTTTCTATTTCAATATCACCAAGAATATTTTAGACTTCGACCCTCGATTCATGCATTTATTAAACACGTTCCTTGGAATCCACCTACCACATGACTTCTCCCGCCTGACGCTTCCTTCCTTACACGTAAACTCCGCCGTGCCTTCCAACTGGAAGTCGTGGAGCGCGAGCTGGCGGCCGTCTACCTCTAGATGAAGGTCGCCCCTCTTGGCATCCTTTTCCAGAGTCTTCTTTATATTGTCGAACACCGTCACAAGCTGCTCTTGGAGCCGCGTCACCTCAGTGCCTGGGGCCGCCGTGTTGTCCTTCACCTTGCCTGCATTGAAACACTTAACATGCTTATTTTAGGACAAATATTGGGTAATATAGTTGAGGGCGCTCTTAATCGAAAAGAAAACCCAACTCAAAATGGACTTACACAGCCTGAAAGTGAGAAACAACTAACAATGCTGACATCAATGGCAACATTAAATAAGTGATAACGACATGCTTATGCATCCGATAATGATAATGACGATGCCATTTGTGAAACTAAATAATTACCAAGTGAGTTCTATTTGTGTAAGAAAGAATATGATATTAAACCAGATGAAATCTAAAACTTTGCAAATCATCTCTCCATTACCAGTCAGCACATAGTTGAAGGTCACTATGGCGTCCTTTGTCTCGTACGCTGCTATTTCCGGTTCCGTCGCCTCACGTCTCTGTCGGCTCTGGTCCGTCATCGACCGCTTGTCCCGACCGAGGACAATAAACACCCCGTCCTCTGAAAACAGCGTGTGTAATTTCCACAGGTCAAATTTATTTTTATATTTTAACACGTCAACTGTTGCGGGGTCACAATTGGAAAGCGATTCCAAGTTGTTTATTTTTGTTAGTATTACTCATTTGTAACTTAACAATGCTCTATTTATATCAGTTGAAAAATGGTGGCGGGGGACGGTGGTGGGGGGAGGGGTGTTGTGCTTCATTTCTGCAATGCATGCAGCGCGTGAAAAGGCATTGTCATGTGTTGTTGTTGTTGTTGTTTTTGTTGTTGTTGTTTTGATATGGAATATAATCTCTTAAAGAATCTCATAGAACTTCCATTACATATAGTAATTAATTTATATCAGCTCATGCTCATATTTTCTATTTTACACATATTTTTCAGGTTTGACAAATTATTTATATCTACATATTGACATTGTATGCATTTACTCTATAGTTTGTGACATGTTGAGTTCACGTTACATTATTAAAATATATTCATATTCTATGACTTCCAGGATTTGAAATTTTGGGTATGCATCTAATGAAATAATGTACTGTTCTGATAAAATTAAGCTGCCATTTGTTATATTCAAAGTCCAGGAATTGTGTTAGTAAGTTCGCCAAGGGCTCGTTGAATACATTTGTGTATTATATTATGCCAAATCGTGAAGGATCCTTCATAGACTGTATGATTTGTTTATTTGCAGAAGCATGAGCCATGTAGAGCTTTCATAGTGACGAAGCTCCAACCGTGACCCTCTGTTCCAGAATCGGTCGAGACACCAACAACTCGGTCATCACCGCCGACAATAGTTTGTTTCGACATTCATTATACGTTTATTCGTCATATATATCTCTAGTGTCAACCATAACCGTTTCATTAAACTGTGGACCCATGTGTACCTGTGTTTTGGCGGCAGGTGGTTTCCATATCCCGAACGCTGCAGTCCACCCCCTCCTCACATAACTCACGGACCTGTCCCAAAATAAACGAAAGGCAAAGTTTGAAGAGAGACAACTGTAAACTGGAATGAATTACTCTCGGATGTCATTTAACGCAAGGCAAGGCGAACGTTCACATGACTTTACCACCTGTTGGGTAAGAGTCATCACCTAGACCACTTGACCTCTCGTCCATTTATGCATGCTTGTTTTAAGTTATATATCATCACATTATGTTACATAGACTCAAGCAAGGGCCGTTTGTAAGCTATGCCCACTTAATATTTATTTTACAATGTCGATCTACGATCCAGGTCGACAATATTTGTATGTCGTTGGCATGGCGTAAAGCGAGGGTGTGTTTTTTGTCTTTCGGAAGAAAACGGATCAGAACCAGAAGGATATCAACTTGTCCGGCTTGTTGACAACACACCAAACCCATAAATCAGGTCGAGAAACTTATTGGTAAAGCTTGACGGCGTTATCAACTGCGCTAGCGGAACAACAATATGAAGTCCTGTTCCAGATGTTAGATCCGCACCCGTGATCAACAACCTCAAGGTTGCAGCAGATACCTGCAGGCCGTATTTACCCGTTTGGTGATCTTTCTCTCAAAGTCCTTCTCTAGCCGGGCGAGCTCAACCCTCTCCTGACATGCCACGAGCCCCGCGAACGTGAACGATGCAGGTTGAATGAGCTCGTTGGCCAATTCAAGAGCTGTTAAAACGTAAAACATATTATAAGGTTTGCGATGAGTTTATATTAACAAAACAATAGCGAATCATTCAGGTTTGCGTTACATTCAGGACCACAATTGTTATACATGCAGCCATTTCAGGGCATCTGCTATCATGATTGACAGTTTCATATTTATAGTACTGGTGATGTGCACGAAACCCCCGTTTAAGTGGTGATTTATATATCTGCAAGTTTATAAGAGTAAACAAATTCATATTTGGGATGTTTAGGCAATGCCTGTAGATACATTACATTGAGAGTGCTGGACTACTGATCTAATCTACTAGTATAATTATGGTAGTGACCTACCGGAGCAGTCCGAGATGGGCATCATGTCTTTCGGCTCCCAGATGTTATCAAAGGCACATGTGTACTGGCGGGCGGGCTGCACGGCGAAACCGTAGCTGGGCCTGCACGTGAATGAGCAGATCACACCCTGACTGTCCTCGTAACACGTGCGGTTCCCGTTCAGGGGTACGGGCGGGTACTCGCACGGATGGGCTTTAAGTATAGAGAATACGTACATATAATTATGCACTCTGTTCTGTAAGTTTGGTTTTGCAAGTGATCTAATTCGAAAATGTGAGTATATTGTACATCTAGTGGGAAATATAGCTAACACTACTACCCTATTTCCAACATGATATTGACTTAAATTACATTGTTCAGTTTTGGCAGACATATGCCGACGATTCGAGTTTGAAATGCTCGTGTTCATAATAATATCAAAATGATTCTTATGTAACACAAACGAAACATACGAATAACGTTTATCTTGAGAGTGCAGTTGTTGCTATTTCCGCTGGAGTCGTACGCCGTGTAGACGACCTCTGTAACGCCCTGAGGAAACAGCCCAGGCGCATGGGAGCGCCGGATACGAACCTCCTCGCCCGAGTTGTCACTGTGGTCGAAGCAAAAAAGTTACCGCGTATAATTAAAAAACAACAACATTGAAATGATTCCTAATCTAGTTCGTGTGTAAATGTCATACTCTCCATTTAAACCGATAGTACCCAAGGCTATTTATAATAATCGTATGGAATAACAAAACTGTGTAAAATTCATAAATGAACAGTCAGCTTGACAACATGACATAATCATATTTGGAACAAACATTGCATAGACATTTACTTCTAAGTCAGTACACATTACATTTTGCATCTACCAACCTGAAGAGCGGCTCTTCCCAGCTGACGACGCCGTACTCATCAGGGGAGACAATCGGTAAGGGAGAAAAACAACGGTCTATTGTCGGCTTCTGGTGGTCTGCCAATGGTTAAATTATTGATTTTCGCAATGCATTTGATAGTATTTACAGTTTTGATTCAACCGAAAGTTGGTGTGAGTCTTTGTGGGTTCATGTGGCGATGTTATCATGTCGGCTTTTAATTAATTGTTTATTTTTCTTGTGTTATTTGTGAGAGGAAGAACATGCATATATTACGGAATGAGACAGGGATGTCCACTACGCTTTTTTTTGTTCCATCAGTCCAATATATATATATATATATATATATATATATATATATATATATATATATATACAATTATCAGAACAATGTTTTTATTGTAATATACTTGTGCATCCAGAGTTTGGAAAAAACATACCTTTGACCACAATGTAGAAGTGGCAATCGGCCTTGTTATTGTTCAGGTCCTCTGCAATGTACGTGACCTTAGTCGTGCCGACGGAAAACTTTTCTGGCGGCATCACTGCAGGTATGGAAGATAACAGGGGCACGCAGCCGGAGTTGTCTACTGTTAGCGGCACCTGGATTTTTTATGTTTATATAAATTGCGTTTACTGCTAGAAGCTGTTGTTTAAGAATTGTTAGAGTGCCCGCGCCCATTGGCTTCATTTTACACTGCCGTGTGTTCCATGATCACTTAACTGTTTTGTATATGTCAATACGGACAAGCGTTATACGTGGCTGCAATTCCAAGTAACATCGAGGGTATTCTAAGAATTGTTTTTGATGAATTTGATGCTTTTTCTTGAAATATTTTTCTAATCTTACCTACACATTCCCGAAATAAGTTTAGCTAAAAGCAAAACTGTGATATACTATCTCAATATTTAATTATGTTGTATCATGTATAAAAAGTCGTGTGTAAAACATTAAATTTTGGTAGTTGGAAAACAGTGGCGGATCCAGGACTTTCTAAATGGGGGGCACAACTAATTATAAACATATCAAACCTATTTTGAATGCATTATTTTAATCATATAATGACATGGTATTAACATTTGTCTTCACTGTCAATGATGTTTGGCAGAACAATTGAATTAAAAAGATAGCATTTACTAATCTAAGATAAACCTTTCAAAAACAACAAAGATATCTAGCCGGTTTGGGGTATCGAACCAGGGTCGACGGATTAACAGGCTAAGTCGTAAACCACTCGTCAACCTTACACACACATACATGCCTAGAATAAATGCTATATAAACCTACAGTATATTAATTGCACTCAACGATACTGTAGGTACCTCGGATGTCATTTAAGTTAACTGAAGTAAAAACAACTTGACAACAAATTCCAAAAAGGGTTTCAAATAAATTACTATGTATTAATTTACAAAGGCTCTAGCATAATTCCGAGAACTAGACGATAATAAAAGCCGAAATGGAAAGCTTCAAGACGGTAACGTTTTGAATTTAAACTTTTGTTAAATGCACGTCATGCACACACATATCTTGTTGACACACTGACATTATTAAAAGCAATGGCGAACATATAATGTACACATGGTAACAGTTTAAAACAACTTCTATTTCTGGTATATAATATATTCCGAAAACAGTAAACTTACGCGTATAAACTGCAGCCATATTTGTCTATTTTTGATCAGCTGTCTGTGTAAAATGCGGCGCCGATTTTTTTTATCGAACGTTCGGGCCCCGATGTTATTTTCAAGAGACTTTTTCGTTTCGTATACTTGGGATTTGGCGGGGAGGGGGTATGTTGTGTTTTTTAAGTGTCGTTTTCAGGATAATCATTTACAATGTATGCAACAGTAGCACTATACCTGCCAGGAGACAGTAGCAGTGTTCTCGTTCACGTCTGTGTCAGCCTCAATATTGTATGGACACGTGATGAATGGTGGTGACGTGTCTACAAACACAAATAAACAGCGGGTAAATGTTTGGTAATAGACCCAGCTAAAACGGTAATGGGGAAAACAATGTACGTTGCTATCAAAATCATTATCCCTTCAACAAATTTCATCAATAAAAATGTACTTCAAAATTATTCAAAAACTAAAATAGTATTAAATGGAGTTCAATATGATGTTTATGTTGTTTTAAAAGTTGAACATTTCTGCATAACCAGATGCTTATATTGAATTAAATGTTTCTGACTTACCAACGCACTGGCTGACCTCGGTTGCGGGCGTCCACATGCCTTCTGGCAGACACTGTCGGCCATATGGCCCCACGAGGCTGTATCCATGGTGACACGTGACAGAGCACGTGGTACCGAACGTGACGTCACCAGCCACGCACGCTGGCGGATATACGCTGCCGTCACGGACCACCGGTAAAGGGCGACAAGTGATCTCTGCAAGAGTTAGCCGAAAAAATCGTTACTGAAGGTGATTATTTCAGACGTTTTATCTTTAATGATCTCATGACGTGTGATGTCACGCATGTTTCGAGAAGAGAAGAGGGGGCATAACTTGTATCTAAATTTAAGGGAGAGGGTTGTACCGCTATTCCACTATGGGAGCATTCAATTTCATACGTCATTTACCTCTACACCTCGTGTTAATTCCCGTCCAGTACGCGATAGCAAGGCAAGTTCGTTTTCTCGAGCCGACTAGCTTATATCCGGTGTCGCACGTGAAGCGGCAGACTGTGTTGAAGCTGAAATCGTCCGTCGTGCAGATCATGTTCCCGTTCTTAGGTTTCATGAGCGCCGGACACGTCTTCACTGGGAGAACAGATGTGAGTTAATAATGTGACTTAAACATTTGGGGTGCCATTATAATATATGTGTAGTATATAACCTGTTGTAGTACAGAACCTGTGTGTAATCTATAACCTGGATGAAGTACAGAACCTGTGTGTAATCTATAACCTTGGTGAAGTACAGAACCTGGGTGTAATCTATAACCTGGGTGTAATCTATAACCTGGGTGTAGTACAGAACCTGTGTGTTATCTATAACCTGGGTGTAGTACAGAACCTGTGTGTAGCATATAACCTGGGTGTAGTACAAAACCTGTGTGTAGTACAGATCCTGTGTGTAATCTATAACCTGTGTGTAGTATAGAACCTGTGTGTAATCTATAACCTGGGTGTACTACAGAACCTGGGTGTAGTACAGAACCTGGGTGTAGTACAAAACCTGTGTGTAGCACAGATCCTGTGTGTAATCTATAACCTGGGTGTAGTATAGAACCTGTGTGTAATCTATAACCGGGGTGTAGTATAGAACCTGTGTGTAATATATAACCTGGGTGTAGTATAGAACCTGTGTGTAATATATAACCTGGGTGTTGTACATAACCTGTGTGTAGTACAGATCCTGTGTGTAATCTATAACCTGGGTGTAGTATAGAACCTGTGTGTAATCTATAACCTGGGTGTAGTACAAAACCTGTGTGTAGTACAGATCCTGTGTGTAATCTATAACCTGGGTGTAGTATAGAACCTGTGTGTAATCTATAACCTTGGTGTAGGACATAACCTGTGTGTAATCTATAACCTGGGTGTTGTAAAGAACCTGTGTGTAATCTATAACCTGGGTGTAGTACAGAACCTGGGTGTAATACAGAACCTGGATGTAATCTATAACATGGGTGTAGTACAGACCCTGTGTGTTATCTATAACCTGGGTGTAGTACAGAACCTGTGTGTAATCTATAACCTGGGTGTAGTACAGAACCTGGGTGTACTACAGAACCTGTGTGTAGTATATAACCTGGGTGTACATAACTTGTGTGTAGTATAAAACACGAAGAACATTATGTTTTAACCATACGTACAAACGCTGAATATCGTTTTAATAGGCGGTAAAAGATACTTACTGATGCATTTCGTCTCCGTCCCGGACCATGACCCATCCTCCCGGCAGATGCGGAGACTGGAGCCCCGTAATTCGTAGCCCGGCTTACACCGCAGTCCGCACGCCGCGTTAAACACGCTCTTACACTTGTCGTTCACGAAATAGCCATTCTTAGGTACGTACAGGGTTGGGCACTTCAGAACTAGCGTAGTGATACATACGTATAACTTTATTTCCAAAAAAGTAAGAAAAAAAATCAGTCATATATCAAAACAGTTATCATCATCAGCAGCAACATCATCAGCACCACAAGCACCATCATCACCACCACCACCATCGTCATCATCATCATCACCATCAGCAGCAGCAATATCCGAGAAGGAACTAGGAAGTAGCTTGCATTTTTTAAAATATTCAGTGTAAGAAAATGCCATTTAATACTAACACTAAGTTACTATAGAAAACTAATCAAAACCTGCACATCCATCAACGAAGTTTCGATAGCCCTTCCGGCATACACACTGTTCCATGGACGTGGCGCCCGGTACCGTCACGTGGTTTTCATCCGGGCATTTGACACATGTGCGTACGTCACCAGGACGGTCATGAGATTTGTACGTGCCCGTGGGACAGGCTGAAATGCACCTTCAATTTTAAAATACTGGCATGAGAAACTTGCTATTAAGTAATCGATCAGCCAATCAAGAGGTACGTCCGTCTCTCCCTTCTTCCCTCCCTTCCTCCCTCTCTCCTTCCCTCCATCCAAACTCCGCGCAGTGTTACTTCCCTTGCAGTACAGTAATCACTGCCTTCACAAATATCACGTGATGATAGATAAAACGGCACGTGATTGCAATTTACAAAATGGACGGAACACCTTTAAAAGAAATTCCAGCAACATGTTTCATTTGTTTAGAAAATAACATTCGATTTGTTTTGGTTTTGCTTGCAATCCTGGTTCAAAACGTTCGATACATGTCTGAATAGCTAACAACACATCCATGTTGATATTGTAATTTGTAAATCCTACTTTCAATTTGAAAAAAGACCGAACATTTCCGAATGTTTTTTTTAATTGTTATTTTTTTATAAAACATATTATGCCTATCAACTGGCGTAAAGTAATTATTTAAGAAAGGATATAAGAATAAATATATATGATTAAAAAAAATGCCATTAAAAGTTTTCATCCAATTTTGGATGAAAATCTTGTGGTGGCAGTGATTACTGTACTGCAAGGGAAGTAACACTGCGCGGAGTTTGCCCTCCATCCATCCATCCATCCATCCATCTATACATTCACCCATTCATCAGCCAGCCATTAATTATTTTTAAAACCAGCTAATACATTAATAAATCAGTCAAGCAATCATTCGATCGTTCTTATACCAACTATCTGCCAACTAACCAACCAACTATTAATGATTATGATCTATATATGAATACACTATACTTTTTGAAAAGGGTTAGCTGATATTCACTTACCATGGCATCCTCCCCGTAGCCCGTTCCCATAGTAACCACGCGGACAAAGACACTCGTATTTGCCGGTGTGGGTGCCACACTTGCACGTGGCAATCGAGTCACAGCAGTCCCGACCCACACACAGTCGGTTACACTTCCGGACCGGCTGGTCAACATACTTCCCACTGCTCAGATCTGTTAAAAGGTATTGAAGTATGATTTCGGGAACCGAGACAACAATGCATAACTGCATTTGTATCACAACAGGTTTCTTAAATTGATTTGCTAGGCAGACCCCGATATGATCCGAGTCAAATAAGAACAAAAAACAGTGGTAAGCGCACCCGCTTCTCACCAAGAGTAAGGGGCTGCGATTTCTGGCCTGGACGCGTGGGAGGAGGACGTGTGGATATCAAGCCGGACATTGATCCGCTTAATCCCTCAGTTCAAGGGTACTCAAATGGCTAGTCCCAAGCCGAACACCATAGATGGAACACACGTTATAGTATGGTAATAACTTGTATCACAGTCGATGTAATCAAAATAAGCATAAACAAATTATTCAGTAGTACCTTCATGCAGCGCCCTGTTGGCGAGCGACTCAAACTCCTCAAAGCTATCTAAGATGTACGTGGACTCGTTCTTCGGCGTGGATGCCATGTCGTACAGCTCGAAGACGTTTCCGTTCTGGATGCCAAACGTAAAAATCTTCACGCCGCTCGCGCGCAGCTGCCGCGCTTCTCCACGAGGGTCGCCGCCGTTGGAGAAACCGTCTGTCAGCAGGAAGATTGCCTTACTAGCTTCCGGTCGGGCGTTGCGGAGCACTTTCTGCGAAAGAAAGAATACGTTTACATTTACAAAATTAATCGGTTTAAAGGAAAACTAAGAGGCATCCCTTCTCTGACAGCATATAGCAATAGCATGAAAATTTGCGTCATTGATCGCCACACGCACATGAATTGATTAATTTTCGGCAGCCGTCATTCAGATTTAAATCAGATTTTACACTACAATTGTTAATATTGGTGACATCTTAAACGTCAAATGTCCTTGTTTCAGTTGTGAACTTTAGACAACATCTGCAATTTACAAGAAGCCATATAGTTGCCTGAGCTTCACCTCATAGACAACCAGAATATGCATTCTTTCTCCTAATGTCCTTTGAGCATTCATCGCCCTTCCTTTCCCCGGTTGAAAAAACAAAAATAACATGAGTATAGGTTCATTTCCTTTGCCTATACAATATTTTTTCACTATTTCTAAATGCCGTGGCTATCATCGCCACCCATTCCGATTGTGGAAGTAATTTTTAGATGCTATACCTGTGCCTCCAACAAAGCCCCTCTTGTGTACGTGCCGCCTCCGCTGTAATCGATCCTCTTAAGATCGTCAACGAGGGAGCATTTGTGCCGGAAGTTCTCCGCGTCGTCCAAGTAGTCAATGTGACGTATGACGCGCTCTCGTGACGAGAAAGTGATCACGGATACGCGTGTATCATTCACGTCCACGGTAAAATCAGACAACAGTTTCTTGACAAATTTGACCTCCTCAACGAAGTTATTTTTGCCGACACTGGTGGAGCTGTCCACCAGGAAAAGGAGGTCCAGAGCCCCTCCCGATCCATCCTTCAGGTCCTGAATATGACCTAGTTGAGATTGTTAAGATACAGATGTAATAATATGCACTTAATAGATTCGTTATATATACACAGTAACAGTAAAATACAGAAGAATTGTATAAATACCACCTTTAATCATTTGCCTCCCGCTGGTTTATAGATATTTATTAGTAAAATAAAGAAGTGATATTTCACTGTTTTATTCATTGAAAATATCAATTTGCTATTTCTTACTTTATTGAAAATTTCATCCCGCCCTTAAGTCCCAAATCAAACGTCAGCGCGCACAGAGCTGGGACGCAATTTCACCGATGCCAGATAACCAGAAGTGATCTGTCACTCATGGCTACGCCATTCGTGAGATGTACAGCTATTGGTGCTCGATCGGTGAAATAAATATATTGCGATCTAAACTAAATCAATTTAATTCCCTCTATGACTGTTGGAAATCAGTGCAGAATCCTCAAAGCTTGCAAGTCAACTTCTTAAGTTTTTATGGAACGTGAAACTGCGCAAGTTCACTCTCATAGACTCGTAAACAGTATTTAAAAAAAATGAGTATGGTTCTCCGTGAAACTACGTAAAAAATGCTCCTTCGAAATCAGAGAAAACCTCGATATAAAAATTAAATATAATTCATATGTTGTTTCTTCATTCGAATGATTATTTATTCAATTAATTAACAGTGGCACTCTGACGTCACACTACTAAACTGTATATGGTATACACATCGACAAAATGTGTTCGAAAATGTATACCATTTAGACGCCGCGCGATCCCTTATAACCTGTATATGGTATACATATCGACAAAATGTGTTCGAAAATGTATACATTAAAGACGCCGGTCCTTGATAACCTGTATATGGTATACATATCGACAAAATGTGTTCGAAAATGTATACATTAAAGACGCCGGTCCTTGATAACCTGTATATGATATACATATCGACAAAATGTGTTCGAAAATGTATACATTAAAGACGCCTGTCCCTTTTAACCTGTATATGGTATACACATCGACACAATATGTTCGAAAATGTAAACATTAAAGACGCCGGTCCCTTATAACCTGTATATGGTATACACATAGACGCCGGTCCCTTATAACCTGCATATGGTATACACATAGACGCCGGTCCCTTATAACTTGTAAATGGTATACACATAGACGCCGGTCCCTTATAACTTGAAAATGGTATACGCATAGACGCCGGTCCCTTATAACCTGTATATGGTATACACATAGACGCCGGTCCCTTATAACCTGTATATGGTATACACATAGACGCCGGTCCCTTATAACCTGTATATGGTATACATATAGACGCCGGTCCCTTATAACCTGTATATGGTATACACATAGACGCCGGTCCCTTATAACCTGTATATGGTATACACATAGACGCCGGTCCCTTATAACTTGTAAATGGTATACACATAGACGCCGGTCCCTTATAACCTGTATATGGTATACACATAGACGCCGGTCCCTTATAACCTGTATATGGTATACACATAGACGCCGGTCCCTTATAACCTGTATATGGTATACACATAGACGCCGGTCCCTTATAACCTGCATATGGTATACTGGTATACACATAGACGCAGGTCCTTATAACCATGTGTTCGAAAATGTATACATTATAGGCACCAGTCCTTTATAACAGAATAAAGCTCCACATAATCCTTTTGATTGGGTATGAGTTGTGAAATTTGGCTTTTTTTTATTTATTTCTAGGACGTTTGTAG
This sequence comes from Mya arenaria, assembly GCF_026914265.1. Taxonomy (NCBI): domain Eukaryota; kingdom Metazoa; phylum Mollusca; class Bivalvia; order Myida; family Myidae; genus Mya; species Mya arenaria. The sequence goes on from NC_069134.1 coordinate 48,612,771, forward strand.
GAAACAATATTTGAGATATATTAGTAGTAACTACTTTTTGTTCTGTAAAGGTGAATAATTTTGCTATATGAAAATAAGATACTTAATTGAATTACGCTTAAGAGTTATTGCGAACTTAGGGCTAGGTTTCCTGTATACAAGTTCAATAAATGAGTAATTCTGTTCTGTTCTGTTCGTCCTTGATAAACTACGTTCTTACCTTTGAAAACGCGGCCTAACGTTTCTACTTTAGATTTCGAATCAACACGCACGGAATGTGGTTTCTTCAAAAACTGGTTATAATTAAATATCACAGGCCCATCGTCGTCCTCGTCGTCGTCGTCGTCATTATCTCCAAAACTGAATTTGAACACTGTAAAACAGTGTCCAATCAGCACACTCAGAACAAGTCCTCTTAAAAGATACATTATCTCAACACTTAATATGAAATTCCAACATCCACTTGAATAGTTGCTGTAACAATTGTGTTACAATCCATCTACTTCTTTGATAATAACATCAGAAAAATACTCTTACAGAACAAAGTAAGATAACGCAATATAACATGGAATAAACAAGTAAGGTAAACATTTGAGCAGTACTCTTCAACCAAAAGTCAGTAAAATCCTCAATAAATTAGTTCAAATGATAGCTTCTTGCAGAGCTTTCAGCTGATAAGCCAGCGTTATCTCGATTCATCTGATATCGTATGTCTATCATGATTTATCTAGTTTACTTCGTCTCATATTTCATTCTTACAAACATAACATAATCTGTTCGTAAACGTCTTTCTGGAACTCTATCTACATTGAATTGATATATTTCCAGTTCGAACAAGGAACAGCATGAGTGTAGCCAGTTAGGAAGGGATACAATTGAACAAGTATAAGAGCCAGATTTATTTGTCCCTTGCATTGTCTCTGGCAGACTGTGTTCTAGGTTTCATTTGACCATCTTAAAGGGACTAGACACCAGATGATTTACAATAAAAAAGAATATTGTCAAAATCTTACATAAAATCGATGCCGCTATTGTGTACAACGCATTGAAATTTACTGACTGATGTATCATATCGCTTACGACACATGACTTTCGCAGTTTTTGCGTATTTTTCCAATTCGAAATTTTCTGGGGCTGTTCTAGATCCCAGTTAGTTTAAAAAAACATTGATATATGTATCTGTACAAATGACGTGATTTTCACACGCTAAATTTACACACTATATACTGGGAAACTAATCACGTGATTTTCACACGCTAAATATACACACTATAAACTGGGAAACCATTCTGCGCTAATTTTAAACGGGTACACTTAGCTGAGACAGCGACAAGATATTCTTTTAATCATGTATAATGATATATTATTGGCATCCTTCAAGCCCGCATTAACAATTCTAGTCTTGTTTTGAGGAAATAATTTATTTGCCGATTGTTGCACCATCTGGTGTCAAGTCCTTTTAACTCTGTTCGGGTTATGGTCAATGTTAAAGTTTTTGCACGACGATTCAGACGTCAATAACGACGTTGACGACGACGGCACCGAGGCTTCGAATCACAGACGAGAAACAATTTCCTGTTGAGTGACGAAATACTGATGTTGAGTTACTGATATAAAAGGATAAAATAACCGGCTATATTATTTCAGCAAAACCAATATTTCCTTTGCGGTACACGATTAATACACTTTATCATAACTGTGTAACCCATATTTATTAACGTCTTTTTTCCCATCTTTGATCATGGGCCCTAGCTAAGTCTGACTTGGACTGGGCAATACATATAACGTTTTTCATAACCGTGGATTTCAAAGACACAATTTAAGCATATTCAACTTCAACAATTTTTAGTTCTAATGATTTGCCTCACTTTCTTTCGTAATAACCCCCCCCCCCGTAAAATGTGCATTATACAAACCATGACATAGTTCCTTTAAACAATAGTTCTTTTCCATTCAAATAAAGATTTGTACCTTGTTTACGGATGTTTTCCGAAACCACCTGGAGCGAGCAGGGGTAAAAAATCTGTGTCGTTTTAAAATAGTCGCGGGTGCAGACGAAACCATTTTTTGCTTCATACTTAATCATTTACAATGGTAGTCCTGACTAATCATTACCTTATTCTCCCTGTTAGTGTTAGTGTAATGCAAATACCTCACGGAATGTCCATGGCATATAAATGCTTTTCAGGATTTTCCAGAGACATAATTATAATAACATGTTATGTGTTTTTTTCGTTGCAACATGGTTTTACAAGAACGTGTATTTTATCGTTTTCTCGAATTCTTGTGAAGAGGAGCGGTCGCTTAATTATTTGTTTTCTGCATTTCTCAGAAATAGGTGCTGTAATTCGGTCGAACGAAACATCAAATTGTTACGGCCTAATTTTGAAGTAGGAAAACTTGACTTAAACTGTTTCAGTTTTGTTTTGTTTCACTTAAACTTGTACTGAATGTTTTTTTAAGATCACAACTTACATTAGTAACATCTGGAACAATTTTAAACAGCCCCAGGAAAAAAATGCGCTTTGCTATTAAATCGTATTATTCTCAACTTTCGGTTGTGTCTCTGTCGCCATCCCTCATAAAACGCAATTAAAATGAATTATTTTGTCGGAACAAAATGTATTTAACAGATTAAAAAAAAAAACAGTATTTCATTTTCTTGCCAAAATCATGGGTTGAAATACCGTCTGCAAAGTTTGGCAGATTAACCCGTCGTACGTTAGTTTCAGTAATTTTGCATTAGACTTGAAAAGGGTTATATTTTTAATATTGCTATGTAATAGTAAGTGTTAATTTCTGGTCTTCTGAACGATTAAGTCGGCAGGCCGGGCGCAGCTGCGTGACGTCTTTTCGCGCAGACGACCAAAATGATATGCTAACTTTGTAAGTGTTGAGTGCGAAATGCCGCGTGAATGCCCTTATATTATTTTCCATACGAACCCATTGTCTATGTCCTTGAAGCACTGGGAACCAAGCGGATTTTTTTCTGCTTTGAAGAAGCGTTACAATTACTCCGCGCTCGAGTCAATCTCCGCACACATGTCGATTATATTAACCAATTGTAGAAGATAATCACGTATACACTGTATATGCAAGCGTCTTAAATCACACTCTGCACGTTTATAGGACTGATAAGACCCATGGGCAGAGTCATAGGGTTGACCGGCGGCACTACAGGTAGCACGCACGGATCCCATGTATGTATGTATACTTTTTCAAATAATCAATATTACTCACAGCTGGAGCCCTCAACAAATGAAGATATTTGCTCAGATATTGTCTTAGAAGACACCCGTTAGCAACGCGATATGCCAAAGAGTTTTTGTGTGATTGGTTGATCACATTATCACGTGATGTTACCAATATCTTTGATAAAGGTAAAACTATCCATCATATGTTTATCAGTCCTTCTGATTCTGATGGCAGTGGCGTCATTTCGAATGATTCAGAAGTTATGGACGATTTCCGAATCAAGAAATTCAAAACCAGAACCCTAAATAAGTCGAGGATTTAAGCCAAAGCTGCTGACAGAGTTGAAAACACTCAAAGATATCCTCAGTCTCAATTGAAGTACGAATTATAACACCTAACATTGGTTTCGAAGATTTTACTTATTTCCAGTTTTACCGTGTCTTCCAAGCGCCTCTTTATTTGTAAGTTTAAGGCTTTTCAGCCAATAACCCCACATAGTACCGAATCTGGACTCAAATTGCATTAAAACCTCAAATTTGGCAGTTCTACGAATCTTTGCACACATTTTGTGTTATCGCAGTCAAGTTTTCACCGATTTTGGACATTTCGCATGCTCGTAGAAGTTATATTTAACAAACGCAAGTGACTCTAGCACACAATTTTGATGGAATTGTAAAGGTAGAATTCTTTAGAAAGGCCCTTCATAAAAAGATTGCAACTTGAGCATATAGACCATGCCATAGATCGTTCCAAACCAGTAAAAGATGTTAGACGTCAATCGTGTAGGGTGGTTCTATGATTGATATAAACATATTAACTGAAACAAATGATGATATAAGCGATGCTACCCCAGGACAGTCATCAGTCTTGAGGCAAGATGTCCATCCAGTACGGTTAATGCATTTCCATATCAAGGCGTGAAGCTCCGAGTCCCAACAAGATCACCACATGGTTCATGGCGAACAGTGCAACTCAACACGGACTTAAACATGAAGCTGAAACGCGCTCATGGATTGAACGTGCAACAGGGAAGTTACTAAATCAGGAATAGTAATTGAATAGCATGGATTGAACATGCAACAGGGAAGCAGGTGTCTAAATCAGGAATAGTAATTGAACAGAAGCTATACTTTGCAGCCAGTCCAGATGGAATTGAAGATAAAACTAAAATGTCCAACAAAGTCATTGGCTGATTAATTTCTGGTGGGAAATATGATGTTGTGATAATAAGTGGTTTTTATATCCTGAACCCATGGAAGGAATGGCTTTAAAAAGTCATGCATTGACAAAAAGAGCTATGTGTAAATTCGTTGTTTGGACATGATACATAGGGTTTAATAATTAATGTGCCTTGTGATTATGCTTTTTTTGTAGCTGTCACACTTAAGAAAAATACGTAAATTTTATTTGAAACATTTACTGCATAGGAACCACAGGAACAAACGACTAAAAATCTCAAATATCTGTGACCAGTACCATCGTTATTGAAGAGGTACGGTTACAAAATGAAAGATTTTGTAAATGTATGAAAAAAAATTGACACAAATCAAGTTGCACTGTAGTATTATTGAATTTTCATTTGAACATTATTCATATAATGTTGATGGATACCTCTTGCTTTGGGGTTAATTCAATTATTAAGTCATCATATAATTTATTTCAATATAAACAATGAACTTTTCTGTTAAATTTGAAATTTTACATTATAAATGTAAAATAGATTCTTAATTGTATCAATTCCTGATTTGTTGTCCTATCTCCAGAGTAAAGTAATGGCCAAGTTTTGTGTTATGTAAATTCAGTGTAGACGTATGTTAGTTGTGTTTATACCAAGTTATTTTAAGTCGATTCTGTAGACAATGGCAAGTTCCAACACAATAATTTGGTATATATAAATGTATACATAAGTTCTCATTATCAGCAGTTTAGAACAGTTATCCAACACAATAATAGTGCACATGCATTTATGAACACATTTTTTCAGTATCCGTATGATATACTAGGTAAAATACTGCCATAGTAAAATTATACAGTTTTCAAACTAGTAGGCGAAAGGTATTTCATCTTTGATCAATGAGCTTTAATGATTGCAAAGGACAGAAATGACCCGCATGTTCTTGTCAATTGATTGTATGTTTACTGTAGTGTTCAGAGGACGTTGACTGTAGTACTAAACCGCCCTCCAACGCCATGGAAATTCAGTCCCAAGGCGTAACCTTATCAATACAGACAGTATAGACACTCTTAACTTCTAAAATAACTAAATGGAGCAAGCATTGTCAATAGGGTCATTATTAGTTCAGGCGAGCTTAAAATATTGCATCCGATTCAGAAAAAGTATTTTCTATGCTGAAATCTGAGGTAACACGCTGTGTAACCACCCTTCTGCTGCTTTTGGCATAGATGGGTGATCAAGTTTAATCAAATCTTGATTTCGTGTGCTCGTCTCCATCATCTCAGGGTGTCTTTGTGCTGATTCATTTGTGCATTCCACACCAGCCGGCTTAGAGTTGATATGTTTGTGAAGCCCATGTCCAAAGTCGGGAGCGGATTCTCAAAATAAATGGAAACAAGAAAGACCATTGATGCAAAGCATCAAAGGGCGCCGTTTAATAGTTTATGCATTTGTTATATGTTGAAAAACAAGGAATGTCAAGGCCAACAAGCATATTATGGTGCATTGAACCGCATCCATGAAATTCTCAAAATATTTGTAGTATTCTGCTTGACAACATAGGCAAAAGCATTGAAATTGAAGAGTTTTAAGTTGAACATTTCATTAGGGGTGTGGTACATTAATGAACACGACAGAATTAGGGTGCTTGTGCACTGTACTTTTTGTCATTGCCACCTACCCATATACCAAGTTTTATTTCAATACCATAAGTAGTTTAAAAGTAATGCTCTGGTCAAGAAAAAGCGGCAAAGGGCAATAATTATGTAATTAGCTGAAATACAGCTATAGTCATTGTGCACTGCACTTCCTCTCGTTGTGCTAAATACCATTGAATGATGTTTAATGAAATTCCAAAAAAAGAAGTTTTCTAGTTATGCCCGGACAGGAAAAGGTACAAAGGGAATAACTCTTGCAATACGCTGAAATAGAGTTATTGTTCATGTACACTACAGTTCTAATCATATTGGGGGAGGGGGCAACGTCACCATGCTGGAATGACAACTTGTAGGGAAGAATAAGTTTCCTCATTCATCATGAAGAAGTGATATGAAATAACAATTTATTTTTTTTGTAGTACTTTAATAAACATTATCATTTCGTCTGAAAGTTGCAAACATAAATAGAACATAATTTTTAAACTGTTATATAAAAAGTGAACATTGTTTACTAGATGAAATGCATTTATAACATAACATGCCTTGTCTTTAGCTGTTTAATAATACTAAAATGTAATGTAAAAATTGCATAAAAATCTGGTCAATGGAGTTATAACGTTAACTTCTTCATTTACATGGTAAAGAAGAGTTGAAAATGGATGTTTTTAGTTGATAATGATATTGACACAAAAACAGCATGTGTCTTATTGGACAATGGCAATTTTTAAATATGATAAAAATAACGCATTCAAACTGAATATGTATCAGACTATGTATGAAAGAAATAATACTGTTTCTTTTTTTCACAAAGGTTTTGAAATACAGCAATGCACATATAAGCATAAATAGGCCAAATATGCAAAAACAAAGTAAACAATGTGTGAAAGTGATACTGAACACGTAAAATAATATCTTTGTGCATTAAATGAATATATGCCAGAAAAGCAATACTAAATCAAGTCCAAAATGTATAATAACATGAAGAACACCCCTTTATGAATATCGTCATAACAAATCAGAGTACATGTAAACAATAATCATTTATATCATAAGTATCAAATGTGTCTAGTTTAAAGTGTGTTTTCATTTGCATTAAATAACATTGTAATATATACCAGAAAAGCAATTATAAAAATCCTTAAATGTATAAGAAACTGAAGACAATAAAGAATAACACCCATTTATGAATATCTCCAAAACAAATCAGAGGTCACCTAAACAATAATCATTCATATAATTAGTATCAAATGTGTCTAGTTTTTGTGTGTCTGTTCATTATCTTTAAATGAGCATCTTTAAAGTGAAACTCTTATTTGAAATCAATACATATAATTGTATTTATAACACACATCAAATTGACAGATAAAACAATAACTACTTACTAAATAATGCATTTACTGAAATATTGTTTACTGATAACAAGCTTTTGACCCTGTTTATAATAGCAGAAAGCATGACAAATATTAAATGATTGGTGATTGCTAAAAGATTTACTGTGGTCTACTATAGTATCACAAGGCAGAAATACCATGTTTTATGTTCATTCTTATTAATTAGCAAATTGAACTCAAGATCCTTCATTAGAAACATTGTTGTTGACATCTATCAACCCATTTTAAAAAAATCAAAACAATAATATTATTTGTGATAAGTCTTATTTGGGAGTAAGATAATAAATAATATTATTGTTTTGATCTTAAATACAATAGTGTGTGCTTTTCTTCACTTAAATATGTAACAATTCAATTCGACAAATGAGACAATTTTTATTAATTTAGAAAATAGAAGTAGTAATTGTACATAATACAAAACAACAACAAAAATTGACAAAGCTCAATATAACAGGAAATCTATATGAAAACACAAATCCTTAAAGGCTATAATTATTTAAACTGAATTAACTTCAGGTATAAGTAATACACACTTTTATAAAGCTCTTACCCACAACATAGTTATTATCATAGTACACTATGGGACTTTTATCCAAATGTTGAAGATTTTTTACCGTGAATTAAAAATATTTTGTCTATATTTGATTTTTTTTTCACATTATCAGAGATTATGAAATAAACACAACAGTTTCTGGTAAAAAAAAACTTCAGTTAACAGAAAACTTAAGTTCAACCGAACATATTATTGATACACATGGAAAAAAAAATCATTTTGATTGATCTTGTAAGTCTTCGGAACAGAGCAGTATTTCGATGTTTGAAAATATATAGCAGTTTTATAAATTCATAAAAAATAGTTAATAATAAGACAACCTGCTGAAATCATTTTAAATATTTTCTATGATGTCTAATGAACAATTTAAAAGACAATTTATGATAGTTTACCATCAGTTTTGAAGAAAATATACATAATGTCATGTAACTATACATTTTTATAACTAATAAAATGCTTAAAAATCAACCTTTTTCTTGTAAAAATTGATAAAGCTTAATTGGACTTATTCATAAAATGTAATCATTCAAATAAATGAATTTTATTTATGATACTAACTCGGAATTCAGATTTAAAAACAATGAATGTACTTTTAAATTAAAATATGTAAAGAAACAAGAACACTAAGTAGGCGGTAATGCCCCTCCAAAAATGTCAGAGTGAAAGTTCTCAACTAATGTCTTTTTAATATTATAACATGTAAACAGTCTCTGTGGGTAATCGATGTCTATTTGTTTATTTAGTCAATGGTATTCTAACATTTAGATTTTTTCACAATAATTCTTCACTCTTCAACATTTGAAGTTTGGTTTGTTCCCATGCGTTTGTACTTGTAGTGTGTGCACAGATGATAATTACTCAATGCTGAGTCAATGCTGATTTGGTTTTCATGCCCCTTCAGGTTCTTTACCCATCTAGAATGTTTAGTGCTGTAAAAGAAAAAAAAGTACTTTCTAACTAATTAGTATAGATAATAATACTGCCATACATATAGAAAATAAAATAAAACAGTTTAATATTTCTCGACATTATTTAAAAAGCAAAACAACAAGCTGATACATAGTCATGTATATAATATAAAGAAAATTACTAAATTTCTCAATAAAATTCATCATCATATTCACCACCACCACCACCACCACCACCACTACCATTGGATTACTGAATACAGTGAGTTTATAAAACAACAAACACCAACTCAAATATGTTTTATATGAAATACTCACATCATCTCTATCAGATGTGACTGCCTTGTGGATGACATGGATGTCAAATCTGTCTCAATGATCCAACAAAGTATTTAATGCAGGCTGGAATTCTTCATATAACCCCGATTTGTTGACTTAGTAATATTCAGTCATTTTCCTGCCTGAAAGAAATTAGACTTCTGATTATCAACCAACAGAAACTACAACCGTAAAAAACAAATGCACATGTATTAATTATACATTCTGCATTAATATCCGTTTTAGCCAAGAGTAAGGGTTGGTAGGCACACATGTGTAGTTGTTGTGCATATGGTTGATAATGATTCACAAATGTATGGCGTTCAACGAGACCTACACCAAGCAAACGAAGGTCGCTTGTATCCAAGCAGTCATGGCTTCCAGCCCGAAACCATGTACATCTTTTCTTACAGGTTTATTTTGAAAATATGCAGTTTGTAAACAAATAATGGGTATGTTCATGTATTATGGTATGTTAGAAATAGGTCACATACCAAAACACATCATTTTTAAACAAAATTTTAAGTCTAATATTTTTCTAAGATAAAACAATCAAATAAAACATTACATACTCATATCATATACATAAATGATGTACATAAGTACATTTAAAAATATGTAACATGTACATAATGCACCAGTCAATTGTAACCACGGCCCCCAGGCCTGGGGATATTCCGGGGATAGCCGGGAAATGGGCTGTGTTTTTACCTTTCAGGTGGCCTGCCGGGTGAATGCGGTGGTTTTGTCTTTGAGCAAAATATAGCAGGGCATATATGCCTTACCTAGGCTCCCTGGGGTACGGGGGCATATGGCCGGGATTTGACCATCAGTTCATCCCCACAGGACGAGGATTTTACCCGGAGTTGGCTGGACCCAAAGTCAAAGTCCCAGTTATTCCTCGACCGGGGGGGGGGGGGCGTGGTTACACATTGACTGGTGCATTATAAGTAGATGTAAAAATATTAACACGCTGTCTTAACATTTGGCAAATAAAAATGATTTAAGATTTCCAAAGATAAATTTAAAAACAAACATTTTTAAACACGTAAACGTACACAACTACTCAAGGATACGAATAGGCTTTTGATACGAATATCCCAGTTCCATGCTGATTGTTGACATTCGTTTTTTCGACAGAAAATCTTCTCCTACGCGTATAATTCACTTATAATCCATGTTTTACTGTAATGACTCAAATTGTTGCATGTATCGTAATCAACTGTCAGTGTGCACTTTTAGTGTTTACTTATTTTAAACGTATATTCATGAGAAAACATCACCTAGTTTCCAACTATTAAACGACAATGTAGAAATTCCATTATTGACCTATGAATAGCGGGAAAATACCTTCTGGTTATAAAAATAGCAATATCCGGATATGTGTAGTGTTCTAAAATAAAACAACTCGGGGGCAATCGTAATAAAATTTTACTAATGTCACCTTCAACACATTAACAAATAAAGTTAGGGGAACATTTAATTCCAATATCGATTAAATTAAAGAAAACAGCTTACCTCATGGTTTATCAATGCAGTAAACATAACAAAACAACATAAAACATAATTATTCCCATTCACATAAATACCGGTCTATACATTTTACATTTCATTCGGAACTCCTCCGAATGTTTATATTTCCGGCACATGATAATACAGGTAACCAATCGGAAAACGTAAACGAATCGGGAACAGTTATTAAACTTATTTGTCGTTCTTCCGATATAATGTTTTGAAGATAAATTGAAGACAATCTATTCAACCATAAATAGCATTGTTAACACCCATGCAATCGCCACCCATTTGCATTTTTTAATCATAATAAAATAACAGTAAAACCCAATTGTCAATCAACTTAAAAACCGCTCCTACCACTAACTAAAATAAATTCCCATTCCATAATAGGCGCGCACTTCAGTGTGGCGCCAACCAGACTGTGCCGAGAAAGCGGATACTTGCTGTATGAGGAAAACGTGTGGTACAGTTTATTCATAAATATTTCTACAATATAAAACGTAATGGATGTACTATCCGAATTACAAAATGTCCGAAGCGTTTTCGTTGTTTATCCAAGTTTGTTATCATTTCGTATGTCTATGCTTGCTTACATACAATAAAAGAATAAAACTAATTACGATTTCTGACCAAAGCCTAGATTATAATCCTTCCTAATAATCACTGTCATCCACTCACATTCTTCTGTAAACAATGTTATTTAAAAGTGGAAATGCTTGTGTGTGTCACAAACTGTTCTCGCTGACTGTTGGATAGTTTCTCTCTGCTGCCTTTGTATGGCTTACTTATTAGATTTTCTGTTCGTTTGTGTAAACATTTCGGACAAGGGAGATAATTCATACGCATTGTCTATATGTATACACTAAGGGGTCGGCACTGACGACATAGATTGCGAAAGAAAGACAATTTCAAGAACATTAATTGGCAAGTCATCGCATATTTATACCCAAATGGACTTCAATATTGCTCATCAAAAGCCTACCGCCCTTCAGTCGCATGCGTTCGCCACTATTTTGTAAAATGTTCACAAATTGGTGTTGACTCTCAATAATGTCATAATCACCGATGTTTCCATTATATTATTAAAGACTGGGATGAATTTGTCAATGTATTGTGCTCGTAGAGATTCTTTCCACCTAAACGGGGTATAGTTGGACAGATTTTGGTGTAGATCGACTCGGCTCAGGTCCATCTCCTTCCAGGTCAGCATTAAGTCTTACCCAACAAGTAAGAGGGAAATGGTCGGAAATGTCTAAAAACTCGACACATAAGTCCGTAATAAATTCAAATAGATTCGACGATGCAAGAAAATAATCTACAACACTTTTCCATTATTAGCAGTACACGTATAGTTACCAACTAAATATCTCGAAATCCGGCCATTTAGAATGTGTACATCTATTGTGCGGCATAGCTCAATAAGTGACTTGCCGTATTCATTGCATTGGGAGTCACAGTTTTGACGACGATAGTCGAAGATGTCACCAGGATATTGGACGTCATTTGTACACGTGATCTAGGTTGTCGTCTGGTATGAACGCCTGCATGTTTCCTGTTCTTGCATTTAAATCTCCCGCGACTATAAGAGATATATAATTTAAATCCGATAAAATACAATTAAGTTTCTCAGACAATATTTCAATACCGTTATTTGAGCTGTCTTCATATATTGGTGAGTGTTCTGGTGAAACATACGTAAAAATAGAACAATATGTTGATGCAATCTCCTTAACTGTTTATCAATGAAAAGAACTAAACATTTTTTGAACTCTCTGTAAATTCGTTTCACAACCCCAGGGTCACAAAGTTTGCTTCTTAACAAATGCAGTTACTTCCCCTGAACCGCGTGTGCCTTTCGATGACCTGGGACAGTCATAGTTGATATAGTTTGCTGACATCAAGTCAACAAATTCTTCATCCGCGGTCTGCCACGTTTCAAAAAATCCTACAATGTCATATTGGGTACAAAAAGCAAGAAACTCATCGTTTCCGTCGAATTTTCTCAAACCTTGTAGATTTAATGAACATGTGTTTAAAGACGACTGAATTTCAATGTTTGGGCCTCGGCCAATTTCCTATTTATCAACGGTAACCGGTGCCTTGTGCTCTTTGTCGTTCATGTAACGTACTCCGTCGACAACTAATAAGTCTTGTTTGAAATGTATATTTTACCGGAATCTCTTCACTCCTTAAAGAACGGAACTAAGTCCGTGCGTGCTCGGGAGTTTTTTTCTGTGAGATCTTCGCTTATTCTGAATGTCATTTCGTCGGAGCTCTTCCGTTTTGTTCTAAACGCCCTAAGAACAGTTTCCCTTTCGGCATAGTGCGAGAACTGTACAAGTACTGGCTTCAGTGAGGTTTTGCGTAGGGATTCTGTAAACGTTCTCGAAATGAGTAATTGATGGGCTGGTGTAGTTGGTATATAATGGCATATTTATACCATCTAAAAATCAATTAAAATGTATATCTTACCAAATTAGATCACTCACTGGACCTGCTACCGAAGGATCCGGTAACCAACCTGAGGATATCTGGATCGGTAACTTTATTTTGAATACATGCATTTGTTGTCATTTTGTTTTACATGCAAAACGTTGTTTTAATAAAAAAATTTATTATAACAAGTTATTCGTCATTTATTCTAAATAATTCAACATACATGTATTCTGAACGATCACTCAACCAAATGTTTATAGCGTGTTGCTGACATATTAATCTTAATAATGACTTAATATTTTACGTGACAAATTATTCGCCAACGCTGTCTTTGTCTAAAAATTGTTAATCCGAAATATCATTTATCCGAACTTTTTATTAGTTTTTCGACGACTTCGGATTAAAGGTGTTTAAATGTTTATTGTGACATCCGCTGACTGGTTGTTGCCGTAGTAGACACATACAATAGATATGATTGTACCGAACTGAACTGAACGGATCATATAGTGATCTCCGCCATGACCTGACGCCCAAGTAGGCTCAAATAACGGATATACTAAACCTGAGCTGAACATTATAACTGTTTTAGGCGATGTACAAAACAAGAGTTTCAAGAACTCTGTTTTGAACAAGGCACACCGGCATGACCTTGGACCCTAGCTTATACCAAGCCTTATCTGAACATATGGTGACCGCCGCCTACTGGTTGTCGCCCAAGTATACACATATTAGGGAAAATACTAGACCTGAACTGAATGTACTTAGGCCATAGCCCGGTGCCTTAGTAGGCACTTATATGGACATAAATATTTTGGGCATAGGCTGAAAATATAGTAGCCTCCGCCAGCTGGTTGTCCATCGAGTAGGCACATATGATGAACGTATTAGGCCTGAGCTGAACCTTTGAAGACCCCCGCCTGCTAGTTGTCGACCTAGTACTAGTAAGCACATAACAGGGACAATACTAGCCATGAGTTTAACATATAGTGACCTCTTCAAACTTTTAGGTAAATACTAGGGACGAGACCTCATCTGAACACCTTTTGTCTTCCGCCTACTGGTAGTCACTTTGATAATCATATGGCAGAGACATATTTGGTATAAGCTGAACATAAAGTGACATCCGCCTTCTGGTTGGTGCCCTAGTAGGCTCATAGTAGGGACAAACTAGACTTGAACTGAACATACACTCCTCAAAATAGTTTAAGGACCACTATTTCATACCATTATTTTGAAACAGTACACGTATTGATCATTTATCCATTAAAGTACAAGTATACATGGGTGTATAGGGTACATGTATAACACAGTTTATAAATGAATTGATGAAATTATAGCCCTTTAATTTTGTGGTCCTTAAATTATTTTGAGGAGTATATATTATGTCTGTGATTTGTTCAGGAATGAAAATACCTGTACCTACCTTTGACCGTAGGAAAAAGGATAACTCATTTAGATTAAAAATTATTGTACACGGGTTACGTCCCCTTGTCTTGTGCCAACTTTACAAATAAAGGGTTGTGTTGTCGAAAGCTTGCACAAACTCATCTAAAAGGATTTTCGGTTACAACTAGACAAAACAAGCTCATTCCTTTGAGCTGGCTGGTACAATCCCCTTTTATTGGACCCGGTAATTTCAAATGTCTACCTAAGAAGAGAAATATAGTTTTGGAACTCTAACTCTGCAGCACAGCCTCGGTCCCACCTGAGTGCTGATTTCTTTTTTTTAATTACAGTGTCATTTGTTGTATTAATGTTAATAAAGTGAATCATCGCAGTAGAATACCAATAAAATAAGAACTCTCAGCCTTCCAATAAGTGAACTTGGCTGCAAGCGAAGTGCACTTATTTACAAATAACTAAGAAATCACCTTAACATGCGTTTTTCCATTTAATCTTTTCAACACACACACAATGTTAGTCGTTTAGTGGTCTCGATAAATGTACAGCTTTATGTTCTATTCTTCAAAGGAAGAATGTCAATTTAGAACAATCTTGTAAATTATCTGATTCAGTGTGCATTGCCAAAATTGACATCATTACTATGTGCATTTAAAAAATGCATGTCATGAGTACGACAAAACTCTAAAAGAGATTTCCCAAGGTTATTGTATCCTTATTTGTCTTTGTTAATATGAAATAAGGCACTGCCTTAGACGGGCTCTAGGTATGTTATCAACTACAGGCAAAATTGATTTTATATGACATACTATGACTACGACCATTTAGATCAATTAGGTGCATCACAAGTAAGGTTAAGGCAATGCAAAGCAAATTTAATATTTTAATGTTTGAGAAAACACATAATTGCAAACACAATAAATATTCTTATTTACCTAATACCGAATATCATACAAGCAGTTACAGAACAAAAAATGATTCCTACATAACAAGGTAAACAAACCTTAACTTAAAAATTAATGATCACAGTTATCTGACAATCAACCTGTACTTTACTATTTTAATATGTAAAACAGCATTGTGTATATTTTAGATGTTTAAGGTTCTGCAAATAACCCCAAAAAATGGTTTGACCCCCTCAGCAGTTTGAAATGAATCTATTTTCCCTGTAGTTGACGTTGTTAGCACCATTTTATCATTGAATATAACAATGTATGCAGAAAGTATGAACATATTTAATTATTTAAAGTATGAGACTTTAAACTGAATTATAAACATTCAACAACAATACATCTATAACATTTAAAAAAAAACAAGCACATAGATTATTCAATAAAACATGAGTTATTGATATATATATATATATGTTGTAAACTGGTAATATACCCGGTATTCACAATATAGCAGTTTAACAGTTCACAACATAATCAGAACAAGAATCATGCAGAATGTACTATAATTATGCTTACATTAGCTCATTCATTAGCTCATTCAGTTTATAACTATATCCTTTGCAAATACACTTAATTGTTCAGAACGTACTAGGCTTAGTTTTAATTTTAACAACGCACGGTATTCTAGACAAAGTTAATTGCCCCCTTCCCTGGCAAGGGATTAGTGGCTTACTGACCAGATGACTGAAATAAACCATGATGTATTGATCTAGTGATAAGGGACAAATCAGCCCTGCATTTGTCAACAAATAAAGAAAAAAAAGACCAGCCCTCCCCTAAGCTTGTCTTTGAGCCCAGCTGGGAGGGGGGGGGGGGCTTCAGCCCTAAAGCCCAGGGCTGAATCATTGCCTTGGCTAGCAAAGTTAGTTCCAGCATTATATGGAGCGCTTTCACATTACTTTATACGACTCAAAAATGAACATCCAATAACTTATGTTTTTGTGCTTATATACAAATTTAACATGTATCTATGAAAATTGGAAATATAATGGAATCAGAACCTGGTTTTTAGCTAAAGAAGATATGCCATCATATGGTACAAAATCATGAAAGGTAATTCTACAATACTGACAAATAAATTTTTTGAAAGATGTTTACAACAATTTCAACAATTTATAATATGATGAGAAAGATTTGTAAAGGAAATAAAGATGTTCTACAAACACTTTCGAAAAAAAAACAACACTAGTGTTTAAATTAAGTTTTTTCATAAAATTTAACCACTTTCACATGTAAATCAAAATTAAAAAAGATATTTATTAGAGTTTATGATGCTCTTTTGAGAACTTTGAGATGCATATGCAATTCTTGTCTCTTAGTTTAAATGTTTTTGATGACGGTACTGAAGTCATCAATCCCAGATCCAATATGCACTCTGGTATACTAGGGTACTGAAGTGATCGGTCCCATATGCCAACTCTGGTATCCTGGATAAAACGTAACTTGTGAATACGGTACTGAAGAGATCAATCCCTGATGCGACTCTGGTATCCTGGATAAAACGTTACTGCTGAATACAGTACTGAAGTGATCAATCGCTGATGCGACTCTGGTATCCTGCGTTACTGGTGAATACGGTACTGAAGTGATCAATCGCTGATGCCACTCTAGTATCCTGCGTTACTGGTGAATACGGTACTCAAGTGATGGATCCCGATCTGAAACAGATTAACACCAAACTGAAGTAATACACAAGGGTCAATTTGTTCACACTGACACAGAGGAAGAGGCTATCACACTAACAAATGAAGTCACCTTTGTTAAAAGTATGTAAATATGGCCCAAGACCACAAATGTTTTTAGTATATGTTTCATATAAACACTAACCTGGCTTTTCTCTTCAAATCAGTCGTTGCATGAATTTTTTTTTTTTGCAATTTAAACATACTTCAAAATCCCTCGTTCAATTCAGGCTGTATGCAACACATACTGAAAGTTTGGCAATGATATCTTAAACACTTAAAGAATGAGTATTAGCACCTGTGGTGTTTTCTTAAAAGGCAGAATAGCCATTTCCATAAAATGGCAAGCCGCAAACATTTTAAGAGCCATTGTTTCCTCATGCATTGGAATAATCTGACCAGGTAAAGTTCTCCTTGTAACTTTCAATGATGTCTATAAAACAGCACCACAAAAATAGCCTGCCTACTCTTATAAGATTTTTTCTAAGCAAAATAAGTTTGTTTCACTTTATCGGCTTAGCGTTTTATATAACAAGAGCCGTCGTAAGACAGCGCGCTCGACTACGCCGCTTTGACTTAGAATACAATAACGATGTAATAATACCAAGTCTGGTCTCTTTATGTCAAACATAACTGAAATTATTCGATACATAAGGTGACTTTGATGCTGCCCTACCACCAGCCCGCCCAAACAATGACACAAGTCATTCAAATAACTTGAATTCCCATTATGAAAATGTGGTTAAGAATATACAAATATGTCTTTCAAAGGAAATAAAAAATAAATAAAAAATCAAAAAAAATCAAGGGCCATAATTTGTATTTAGGCTTAAAACGGAGTTATGTTTCTTGTTGTAAGATGGTCGTAAATAATTTTGAATTTTATTAAGTGCATTTAATGAACGGTAGTTTTTTTTATTAAAATCCCAACTTGCCCATAACTTTTACTTGCCTAAAACTTTAACCTAAGTCAATCAGGGGCCATTACTTGTATTAAGGATATGGGGTTATGTAACCTCATTGGGTGATGGTCCTGAACAATTATGTGAAGTATTAAGTCAATTGAATGAAGGGTATAGAAGTTATTAAACAATATCCCAACCTGCCCTTAAACTTTAACCTAAGTTCCATTGTCAATCAGGGGCCATAATTTGTATAAAAGATAATATGGAGTTATCTAACCTCATTATGTGATGGCTCTGAACATCTGTGTGAAGTATTAAGTCAATTGAATGAATGGTATTGGAGTTTTAAGTGAAAATCCCAACTTGCCCTAAAACTTTAACCTGCCCTAAAACTTTAACCTAAGTCAATCAGTGGCCATAACTTGTATTTAGGATAATATGGAGTTATGTAACCTCATTGTGTGATGGTCCTGAACAACTGTGTGAAGTATTAAGTCAATTGAACAAAGGATATAGAAGTTATTAATAAATATTCCAACTTGCCCTTAAACTTTAACCTAAGTTCCATAGTCAATCAGGGGTCATAATCTGTGTAAAGAATAATATGGAGTTATCGAACCTCATCATGTGATGGCCCTGAACAACTGTGTGAAGTATTAAGTCAATTGAATGTAGGGTATTGGACTTACAGGTGAAAATACAACTTCCCCTCAAACTTTAACCGGACGCCGACGCTGGGGCGAGTAGTATAGCCCACCTATTCTTCGAATAGTCGAGCTAAAATGACATAGCGCCAAACTGAAATCCATCAACTTGTCAAATTTATGCTTTTCTGGTCTAGTTCAGTGGAAATGTTCAGCTTAACAAAATAAATAATAAGTGATAATGTGTTTATAGACATTCTAAACACCACTATATGCCAAATTGATTGCTTCCGGGACAAATGGCGCAACAAAAGAAATGGCAAAAACACACCAAAACTGAAAGATTCATGACAACTGCTAGTATTTTCATGTATGAGGTGGCTACATGATGTAGAAAATGCAGCGATAGCATTAATTTGCCCTAGTTTAATTTTTTTCTCATTAAGTATCTGTTTTGAAGACTAGATTTGGCTTAAAATCAAGAGTATAGCACTAGTACTTGTTTGTGTGTAAATGATTCCAAAGAGTGAGATTTATAGCAAAGCAGGTGTAAATAAGCAACTTATAGACAATGGTAGAGTTGACTTACTTTATTCTTCTGAACTATTGGATTCAGAGCTGCATCTCCTGGATGCCAAGGGCGAAAAGCCGCAGCTACATGTAACTGGAGCTTATTGGGACAACATAATCTGCAAGCAAGACACAAAATCAGTGTTTGACACAGAATAAAAGTATCTGCTTCTACTGTTAAAGTATAAAAATGCCTGTAAACACTCATTTGAGGCATACACAACCTTTTATGTAGGCATTAATGTGATCATATGCAGAAAAGTTTATTAATTCAAAGATTTTCATGGCAAAATTATTAAATATATTAGTCTTTTGGACATTTTGCAATCAGTTTTTAACAACTCAAAGGTTAATGTCAACTAATTGAGTACCTGGATGCATTTTGAAAGCGTTGAAACCATACATACTTAGAATTATTTCCTACTTGGAGAGGATATTCCTTTCTCGGAAATCTTTGCCAAGAACCGGTATGGAATTCCATCACAAGACCACGTTTTGATCAGCATTGGTTCTTGTCCTTGAAAATACTTATGTGGCTTCAGCAACCAGGCTGGCTATAGAAATAAACAATACATAAGTGTTTTTAAAGCTGCACTCTCACAGATTGAACGTTTTGACAACATTTTATTAAACAATTGTCCTGAGATTCGATACATAAAAAATATTTTAGGTGCCAATCTGGTGTTTAATGCATAAAGGGAAAAGGTTCTAATCTCAATGAAACCGGATCACCTTTTTTCTTTTGCCTTCAGAAATGTCAAGTTTTTCAATGTATAAACTTCAAATAAATGAATATATTCATGAATGTTTGATAGTATGAATTAAAGAAAAGATGCAATATTTCTTTTGATAGGGATCTCATTGTGTTACTGTGATTGTTTAAGTGGATGGTTTTCTTGTTCATTAGCATATGCACACTATTTAAAATGAAAAATCATTCTGAATCTCATACATGTATGTGTAGTAAGTTTTGATACTTGTTTGCAATTATGTATGTTTGCTTAAAAGAGCCAAAATGTGCGAATAGATGCACAATACAGACCAAAGACCAATACAAGTCAGGAGTTTCATAAGAAAATAACCAAAAACGAGATGAAAGAAATTCAATTAGGAAAGAAACAAACAGTATATCAATGAGCTTATACGATCAAGAATAGCTGATATTTGGAACCTCCATATCAATAGTTAATGGTGTAGCGCTAATCCAATCGGAGCACAATATTGAAATAAACACTGAGCATGATGTCATAACAAGCAAATGTACCGCACCCTGCAGGGGAGGGGCGGTGGTTTAGTGTCGCGCCATGAACGGGCGTCGGCGTCGACGGTTTTGTACCGCACCCTGCAGGGGAGCGGCGGTGGTTTGGTGTCGCGCCATGAACGGGCGTCGACGGTTTTGTAACGCACCCTGCACGGGAGGGGCGGTGATTTGGTGTCGCGCCATGAACGGGCGTCGACGGTTTTGTACCGCACCCTGCAGAGGAGGAGCGGTGGTTTGGTGTCTCGCCATTAACGGGCGTCGACGGTTTTGTAACGCACCCTGCAGGGAAGCGGCGGTGGTTTGGTGTCGCGCCATTAACGGGCGTCGACGGTTTTGTATCGCACCCTGCAGGGGAGCGGCGGTGGTTTGGTGTCGCGCCATTAACGGGCGTCGACGGTTTTGTATCGCACCCTGCAGGGGAGCGGCGGTGGTTTGGTGTCGCGCCATTAACGGGCGTCGACGGTTTTGTATCGCACCCTGCAGGGAAGCGGCGGTGGTTTGGTGTCACGCCATTAACGGGCGTCGACGGTTTTGTACCACACCCTGCAGGGGAGGGGCGGTGGTTTGATGCCGCGCCATGAATGGGCGTCGACGGTTTTGTACCGCACCCTGCAGGGGAGCGGCGGTGGTTTGGTGTCGCGCCATGAACGGGCGTCGACGGTTTTGTACCGCGCACTGCAGGGGAGTGGCGTAGGTTTGGTGTCGCACCATTAACGGGCGTCGACGGTTTTGTACCGCACCCTGCAGGGGAGCGGCGGTGGTTTGGTGTCGTGCCTCGAACGGGCGTCGCCGGTTTTGTACCGCACCCTGCAGGGGAGCGGCGGTGGTTTGGTGTCGCGCCATGAACGGGTGTCGACGGTTTTGTACCGCACCCTGCAGGGGAGCGGCGGTGTTTTGGTGTCTCGCCATTAACGGGCGTCGACGGTTTTGTACCGCACCCTGCAGGGGAGTGGCGGTGGTTTGGTGTCGCGCCATCAACAGGCGTCGACGGTTTTGTACCGCAACCTGCAGGGGAGGGGCGGTGGTTTGGTGTCGCGCCATTAACGGGCGTCGACGGTTTTGTACCGCACCCTGCACGGGAGGGTCGGTGGTTTGGTGTCGCGCCATGAACGGGCGTCGACGGTTTTATACCGCACCCTGCAGGGGAGGGGCGGTGGTTTGGTGTCGCGCCATGAACGGGCGTCGACGGTTTTGTACCGCACCCTGCAGGGGAGGGACGGTGGTTTGGTGTCGCGTCATGAACGGGCGTCGTCGGTTTTGTACCGCACCCTGCAGGGGAGGGACGGTGGTTTGGTTTCGCGCCATGAACGGGCGTCGACGATTTCGTACCGCACACTTCAGGGGAGGGGCAGTGGTTTGGTGTCGCGCCATGAGCAGGGCAGCAACGGTTTTGTACTGCGACAATCATCAGCTGATGAGAATTGTCAAGCCCTCTGAAACAGACTGCTGCAGGCTCCGAGATGAGAGGAGTAGAAGGCCCCCATAAAATCAATGCCGGCATTTTACGAAAGGTGAGGAGTAGTAGGCCCCCGGAAATCAATGCCAGCAGTTTCACAGAGGTAAGGAGTTATATTGCCAAGGAAATATGCTGCATTCTCTTAGAGCTGACGAAAAGAAGACAACGAAAATCAGCAGTTGCAGACTAAAAAAGGAGAGGAGAATTAGGCTCCTGGAAATCAGTGCCTGCATTTTCCCAGAGCTAAGGAATTGTATGAGAGTGTTATAAACAACAACACCATACCAACATTATAAATTCTTGTTTCACCTCAGTGCAATGTTTGAAGAAACATCCACATTATTTAGATACTCTTACTTTTGTTTCAGGGGTTTATACCTTGTTACATGCAAGTAATGTTGATGTTATATATGTATTTGAATACAATGAACAAGAAACGCCGCAATGCGACGAAACCAGGTTTTTAATGATTGACAGAAGAACTTCAGCCTGTGTGTGTTTTTCTATTTTTAGTTACAGTGACATTGACCTTGACCCTAAGGACCCTTAACGCAATCCCATGAAAGGTACCAATAAACTCTGTATATAGACCAAATTTGGTCAAGATATGTCAACCCTTACTAAAGTTATTCAGTTTCAACTGTATTTCTTTTTTTAGTAACAGTGACCTTAACCTTGAACCTAGGGACCCTTTACGCAATCCCATGAAAGGTCTCTATAAACTCTTCCTATAGACCAAGTTTAGTCAAGATATGTCATCCCTAACTAAAGTTATTCAGTTTTAACCGTTTTCCTATTTTTAGTAACAGTGACCTTGACCTTGACCCTAGGGATCCCAAACGCAATCCCATGAAAGGTATCAATAGACTCTTCCTACAGACCAAGTTTGGTCAAGATATGTCATCCGTAACTAAAGTTATTCAGTTTCAACCGTTTTTCTATTTTTAGTAAAAGTTACCTCAACCAGTCCCGATTTGAGCCATCGCCTCATTGGTGGGTTGTCATCAGTAGCCAACTCCACTGCAAGGGGCATCTCTTCGGGTGGATGGTTGGACCCTTCCGGTACAGTTAACGCTGAAACATTTGAACAGAAGCAGCACCACATGTTCCCATATAAATATTTATACATAATTAAAGCAAGTACAATAATAATACAAACAAATATTAAACATATAAATAAATGTGCTTGTAAACTAGTATTATCCAAAATAATAAAAACACAGTTGTTTTTAAGCCTTTCCATGTGTTAAATATATTATTAATAAGACCCAATCTAAAAAAAAACGAAGCCCCATCTAATATACCATACTATATTTATTGAAATACACGAAAACTAAATAAACATTTTCTACTACACGGGTTCGGTTCAAGAGATCTTGGGAACAATGCTGGTGCCTTTTAGCATGTTCACTGTAAGATTTCAAAAACCAACAGAAAATGCCTATTCATTTATGTGTACTTCTTTGGAAAAAAAAGAAAATTTGGCTTACTGATTGAAACAGATTTTTCCATTATCAACAACTTCTAAAAAAGCGAGCAAAATGAAACATATCTTTTTTGAAGGTTTTGTCCACAGCAGCACAGGAAGCGAACTCCAGTGCTAGTGAAGCCCCATCCCGCAACCTGAGTAAATTAGATTAATTAACTTTGAATGGGCACAACTTGGAAAAGTATTAGCGAATCGATTCATCAGCCTTTTTTGCAATGTGATAATCTTGAATGCATAAGTAAGCAACACTCTTCTTCTTCTTCTGAAGAACAAGAAGAAGAAGAAGAAGAAGAAAAGAAGAGTATTGCTTACTTATGCATTCAAGATTATCACATTGCAAAAAAGGCTGATGAATCGATTCGCTAATACTTTTCAAGTTGTGCCCATTCAAAGTTAATTAATCTAATTTACTCAGGTTGGCGGGATGGGGCTTCACTAGCACTGGAGTTCGCTTCCTGTGCTGCTGTGGACAAAACCTTCAAAAAAGATATGTTTCATTTTGCTCGCTTTTTTAGAAGTTGTTGATAATGGAAAAATCTGTTTCAATCAATAAGCCAAATTTTCTTTTTTTTCCAAAGAAGTACACATAAATGAATAGGCATTTTCTGTTGGTTTTTGAAATCTTACAGTGAACATGCTAAAAGGCACCAGCATTGTTCCCAAGATCTCTTGAACCGAACCCGTGTAGTAGAAAATGTTTATTTAGTTTTCGTGTATTTCAATAAATATAGTATGGTATATTAGATGGGCTTCGTTTTTTTTTTAGATTGGGTCTTATTAAAATATATTTAACACATGGAAAGGCTTAAAAACAACTGTGTTTTTATTATTTTGGATAATACTAGTTTACAAGCACATTTATTTATATGTTTAATATTTGTTTGTATTATTATTGTACTTGCTTTAATTATGTATAAATATTTATATGGGAACATGTGGTGCTGCTTCTGTTCAAATGTTTCAGCGTCCACTGTACCGGAAGGGTCCAACCATCCACCCGAAGAGATGCCCCTTGCAGTGGAGTTGGCTACTGATGACAACCCACCAATGAGGCGATGGCTCAAATCGGGACTGGTTGAGGTAAGAAAGGTCTTGAAACCTTATTCATATATACATTGGTAAAAACGATAATGATTATAGTGATGAGTAAAATGCGTCAAGTTAGTGAGTGTTCAAGGGCAATATGAAATAGATGGTGATTATAGTCTTGCATTTGGAGAATGATGATGAGGAGTAGTGTGAGAATAAGGATGAAGATGAGGACGAAAAAGAAGAAGAATGCTTCTGCTGCTGCTGCTGCCGTCGCCGCTGCTGCTACTGCTGCTGTTGATGATGATGATGAAGAAAGAGATTATGACAGATGAAGATTATGACCGATGAAGACGAATATGACAGATGAAGAATATGACAGATGAAGACGAATATGACAGATGAAGATTATGACAGATGAAAACGATGATGATAGTGATGAGGATGTAGAGGGGGGGGTTAAGAAGAAGAATTTGAAGAACAGGAAGAAGAATAAGAAGACTATGAAGAAAAATAGGAAGAAGAAGAAGAAGAAGAAGAAGAAGAAGAAGATTGCAAAAAAGGTTGATGAATCGATTCGTTAATACTTTTCAAGTTGTGCCCATTCAAAGTTAATTAATCTAATTTACTCAGGTTGGCGGGATGGGGCTTCACTGGCACTGGAGTTCGCTTCCTGTGCTGCTGTGGACAAAACCTTCAAAAAAGATATGTTTCATTTTGCTCGCTTTTTTTAGAAGTTGTTGAAAATAGAAAAATCTGTTTCAATCAATAAGCCAAATTTTCTTTTTTTCCAAAGAAATACACATAAATGAATAGGCATTTTCTGTTGGTTTTTGAAATCTTACAGTGAACATGCTAAAAGGCACCAGCATTGTTCCCAAGATCTCTTGAACCGAACCCGTGTAGTAGAAAATGTTTATTTAGTTTTCGTGTATTTCAATAAATATAGTATGGTATATTAGATGGGTCTTCGTTTTTTTTTTAGATTGGGTCTTATTAATAATATATTTAACACATGGAAAGGCTTAAAAACAACTGTGTTTTTATTATTTTGGATAATACTAGTTTATAAGCACATTTATTCATATGTTTAATATTTGTTTGTATTATTATTGTACTTGCTTTAATTATATATAAAAATTTATATGGGAACATGTGGTGCTGCTTCTGTTCAAATGTTTCAGCGTCCACTGTACCGGAAGGGTCCAACCATCCACCCGAAGAGATGCCCCTTGCAGTGGAGTTGGCTACTGATGACAACCCACCAATGAGGCGATGGCTCAAATCGGGACTGGTTGAGGTAAGAATAGGTCTTGAAACCTTTTTCATATATACATTGGTAAAAAAAAATAATGATAATAGTGATGAGTAAAATGCGTCAAGTTAGTGAGTGTTCAAGGGCTCAATATGAAATAGATGGTGATTATAGTCTTGCATTCGGAGAATGATGATGAGGAGTAGTGTGAGAATAAGGATGAAGATGAGGACGAAAAAGAAGAAGAATGCTTCTGCTGCTGCTGCTGCCGTCGCCGCTGCTGCTACTGCTGCTGTTGATGATGATGATGAAGAAAGAGATTATGACAGATGAAGATTATGACCGATGAAGACGAATATGACAGATGAAGAATATGACAGATGAAGACGAATATGACAGATGAAGATTATGACAGATGAAAACGATGATGATAGTGATGAGGATGAAGAGGGGGGTTAAGAAGAAGAATTTGAAGAACAGGAAGAAGAAGAATAAGAAGAATAAGAAGAAGAAGAAGAAGGAGAAGAAGAAGAAGAAGAAGAAGAAGAGTATTGCTTACTTATGCATTCAAGATTATCACATTGCAAAAAAGGCTGATGAATCGATTCGCTAATACTTTTCCAAGTTGTGCCCATTCAAAGTTAATTAATCTAATTTACTCAGGTTGGCGGGATGGGGCTTCACTAGCACTGAGTTCGCTTCCTGTGCTGCTGTGGACAAAACCTTCAAAAAAGATATGTTTCATTTTGCTCGCTTTTTTAGAAGTTGTTGATAATGGAAAATCTGTTTCAATCAATAAGCCAAATTTTCTTTTTTTTCCAAAGAAGTACACATAAATGAATAGGCATTTTCTGTTGGTTTTTGAAATCTTACAGTGAACATGCTAAAAGGCACAGCATTGTTCCCAAGATCTCTTGAACCGAACCCGTGTAGTAGAAAATGTTTATTTAGTTTTCGTGTATTTCAATAAATATAGTATGGTATATTAGATGGGGCTTCGTTTTTTTTTTAGATTGGGTCTTATTAATAATATATTTAACACATGGAAAGGCTTAAAAACAACTGTGTTTTTATTATTTTGGATAATACTAGTTTACAAGCACATTTATTTATATGTTTAATATTTGTTTGTATTATTATTGTACTTGCTTTAATTATGTATAAATAATTTATATGGGAACATGTGGTGCTGCTTCTGTTCAAATGTTTCAGCGTCCACTGTACCGGAAGGGTCCAACCATCCACCCGAAGAGATGCCCCTTGCAGTGGAGTTGGCTACTGATGACAACCCACCAATGAGGCGATGGCTCAAATCGGGACTGGTTGAGGTAAGAAAAGGTCTTGAAACCTTATTCATATATACATTGGTAAAAAACGATAATGATTATAGTGATGAGTAAAATGCGTCAAGTTAGTGAGTGTTCAAGGGCTCAATATGAAATAGATGGTGATTATAGTCTTGCATTCGGAGAATGATGATGAGGAGTAGTGTGAGAATAAGGATGAAGATGAGGACGAAAAAGAAGAAGAATGCTTCTGCTGCTGCTGCTGCCGTCGCCGCTGCTGCTACTGCTGCTGTTGATGATGATGATGAAGAAAGAGATTATGACAGATGAAGATTATGACCGATGAAGACGAATATGACAGATGAAGAATATGACAGATGAAGACGAATATGACAGATGAAGATTATGACAGATGAAAACGATGATGATAGTGATGAGGATGTAGAGGGGGGGGTTAAGAAGAAGAATTTGAAGAACAGGAAGAAGAATAAGAAGACTATGAAGAAAAATAGGAAGAAGAAGAAGAAGAAGAAGAAGAAGAAGAAGAAGAAGAAGAAGAAGAGTATTGCTTACTTATGCATTCAAGATTATCACATTGCAAAAAAGGCTGATGAATCGATTCGCTAATACTTTTCCAAGTTGTGCCCATTCAAAGTTAATTAATCTAATTTACTCAGGTTGGCGGGATGGGGCTTCACTGGCACTGGAGTTCGCTTCCTGTGCTGCTGTGGACAAAACCTTCAAAAAAGATATGTTTCATTTTGCTCGCTTTTTTAGAAGTTGTTGATAATGGAAAAATCTGTTTCAATCAATAAGCCAAATTTTCTTTTTTTTCCAAAGAAGTACACATAAATGAATAGGCATTTTCTGTTGGTTTTTGAAATCTTACAGTGAACATGCTAAAAGGCACCAGCATTGTTCCCAAGATCTCTTGAACCGAACCCGTGTAGTAGAAAATGTTTATTTAGTTTTCGTGTATTTCAATAAATATAGTATGGTATATTAGATGGGGCTTCGTTTTTTTTTTAGATTGGGTCTTATTAATAATATATTTAACACATGGAAAGGCTTAAAAACAACTGTGTTTTTATTATTTTGGATAATACTAGTTTACAAGCACATTTATTTATATGTTTAATATTTGTTTGTATTATTATTGTACTTGCTTTAATTATGTATAAATATTTATATGGGAACATGTGGTGCTGCTTCTGTTCAAATGTTTCAGCGTCCACTGTACCGGAAGGGTCCAACCATCCACCCGAAGAGATGCCCCTTGCAGTGGAGTTGGCTACTGATGACAACCCACCAATGAGGCGATGGCTCAAATCGGGACTGGTTGAGGTAAGAAAAGGTCTTGAAACCTTATTCATATATACATTGGTAAAAAACGATAATGATTATAGTGATGAGTAAAATGCGTCAAGTTAGTGAGTGTTCAAGGGCTCAATATGAAATAGATGGTGATTATAGTCTTGCATTTGGAGAATGATGATGAGGAGTAGTGTGAGAATAAGGATGAAGATGAGGACGAAAAAGAAGAAGAATGCTTCTGCTGCTGCTGCTGCCGTCGCCGCTGCTGCTACTGCTGCTGTTGATGATGATGATGAAGAAAGAGATTATGACAGATGAAGATTATGACCGATGAAGACGAATATGACAGATGAAGAATATGACAGATGAAGACGAATATGACAGATGAAGATTATGACAGATGAAAACGATGATGATAGTGATGAGGATGTAGAGGGGGGGGGTTAAGAAGAAGAATTTGAAGAACAGGAAGAAGAATAAGAAGACTAAGAAGAAGAAGAAGAAGAAGAAGAAGAAGAAGAAGAAGAAGAAGAAGATTGCAAAAAAGGTTGATGAATCGATTCGTTAATACTTTTCAAGTTGTGCCCATTCAAAGTTAATTAATCTAATTTACTCAGGTTGGCGGGATGGGGCTTCACAAGCACTGGAGTTCGCTTCCTGTGCTGCTGTGGACAAAACCTTCAAAAAAGATATGTTTCATTTTGCTCGCTTTTTTTAGAAGTTGTTGAAAATAGAAAAATCTGTTTCAATCAATAAGCCAAATTTTCTTTTTTTCCAAAGAAATACACATAATGAATAGGCATTTTCTGTTGGTTTTTGAAATCCTTACAGTGAACATGCTAAAAGGCACCAGCATTGTTCCCAAGATCTCTTGAACCGAACCCGTGTAGTAGAAAATGTTTATTTAGTTTTCGTGTATTTCAATAAATATAGTATGGTATATTAGATGGGTCTTCGTTTTTTTTTAGATTGGGTCTTATTAATAATATATTTAACACATGGAAAGGCTTAAAAACAACTGTGTTTTTATTATTTTGGATAATACTAGTTTATAAGCACATTTATTCATATGTTTAATATTTGTTTGTATTATTATTGTACTTGCTTTAATTATATATAAAAATTTATATGGGAACATGTGGTGCTGCTTCTGTTCAAATGTTTCAGCGTCCACTGTACCGGAAGGGTCCAACCATCCACCCGAAGAGATGCCCCTTGCAGTGGAGTTGGCTACTGATGACAACCCACCAATGAGGCGATGGCTCAAATCGGGACTGGTTGAGGTAAGAATAGGTCTTGAAACCTTTTTCATATATACATTGGTAAAAAAAATAATGATAATAGTGATGAGTAAAATGCGTCAAGTTAGTGAGTGTTCAAGGGCTCAATATGAAATAGATGGTGATTATAGTCTTGCATTCGGAGAATGATGATGAGGAGTAGTGTGAGAATAAGGATGAAGATGAGGACGAAAAAGAAGAAGAATGCTTCTGCTGCTGCTGCTGCCGTCGCCGCTGCTGCTACTGCTGCTGTTGATGATGATGATGAAGAAAGAGATTATGACAGATGAAGATTATGACCGATGAAGACGAATATGACAGATGAAGAATATGACAGATGAAGACGAATATGACAGATGAAGATTATGACAGATGAAAACGATGATGATAGTGATGAGGATGAAGAGGGGGGGTTAAGAAGAAGAATTTGAAAAACAGGAAGAAGAATAAGAAGACTATGAAGAAGAAGAAGAAGAAGAAGAAGAAGAAGAAGAAGAAGAAGAAGAAGAAGAAGAGTATTGCTTACTTATGCATTCAAGATTATCACATTGCAAAAAAGGCTGATGAATCGATTCGCTAATACTTTTCCAAGTTGTGCCCATTCAAAGTTAATTAATCTAATTTACTCAGGTTGGCGGGATGGGGCTTCACTAGCACTGGAGTTCGCTTCCTGTGCTGCTGTGGACAAAACCTTCAAAAAAGATATGTTTCATTTTGCTCGCTTTTTTAGAAGTTGTTGATAATGGAAAAATCTGTTTCAATCAATAAGCCAAATTTTCTTTTTTTTCCAAAGAAGTACACATAATGAATAGGCATTTTCTGTTGGTTTTTGAAATCTTACAGTGAACATGCTAAAAGGCACCAGCATTGTTCCCAAGATCTCTTGAACCGAACCCGTGTAGTAGAAAATGTTTATTTAGTTTTCGTGTATTTCAATAAATATAGTATGGTATATTAGATGGGGCTTCGTTTTTTTTTTTAGATTGGGTCTTATTAATAATATATTTAACACATGGAAAGGCTTAAAAACAACTGTGTTTTTATTATTTTGGATAATACTAGTTTACAAGCACATTTATTTATATGTTTAATATTTGTTTGTATTATTATTGTACTTGCTTTAATTATGTATAAATATTTATATGGGAACATGTGGTGCTGCTTCTGTTCAAATGTTTCAGCGTCCACTGTACCGGAAGGGTCCAACCATCCACCCGAAGAGATGCCCCTTGCAGTGGAGTTGGCTACTGATGACAACCCACCAATGAGGCGATGGCTCAAATCGGGACTGGTTGAGGTAAGAAAAGGTCTTGAAACCCTTATTCATATATACATTGGTAAAAAACGATAATGATTATAGTGATGAGTAAAATGCGTCAAGTTAGTGAGTGTTCAAGGGCTCAATATGAAATAGATGGTGATTATAGTCTTGCATTTGGAGAATGATGATGAGGAGTAGTGTGAGAATAAGGATGAAGATGAGGACGAAAAAGAAGAAGAATGCTTCTGCTGCTGCTGCTGCCGTCGCCGCT
This sequence comes from Mya arenaria, assembly GCF_026914265.1. Classification (NCBI taxonomy): domain Eukaryota; kingdom Metazoa; phylum Mollusca; class Bivalvia; order Myida; family Myidae; genus Mya; species Mya arenaria. Next base: position 48,643,955 of record NC_069134.1, read on the forward strand.
GCTGCTACTGCTGCTGTTGATGATGATGATGAAGAAAGAGATTATGACAGATGAAGATTATGACCGATGAAGACGATATGACAGATGAAGAATATGACAGATGAAGACGAATATGACAGATGAAGATTATGACAGATGAAAACGATGATGATAGTGATGAGGATGTAGAGGGGGGGGTTAAGAAGAAGAATTGAAGAAGAAGAAGAAGAAGAAGAAGAAGAAGAAGAAGATTGCAAAAAAGGTTGATGAATCGATTCGTTAATACTTTTCAAGTTGTGCCCATTCAAAGTTAATTAATCTAATTTACTCAGGTTGGCGGGATGGGGCTTCACAAGCACTGGAGTTCGCTTCCTGTGCTGCTGTGGACAAAACCTTCAAAAAAGATATGTTTCATTTTGCTCGCTTTTTTTAGAAGTTGTTGAAAATAGAAAAATCTGTTTCAATCAATAAGCCAAATTTTCTTTTTTTTCCAAAGAAATACACATAAATGAATAGGCATTTTCTGTTGGTTTTTGAAATCTTACAGTGAACATGCTAAAAGGCACCAGCATTGTTCCCAAGATCTCTTGAACCGAACCCGTGTAGTAGAAAATGTTTATTTAGTTTTCGTGTATTTCAATAAATATAGTATGGTATATTAGATGGGTCTTCGTTTTTTTTTTAGATTGGGTCTTATTAATAATATATTTAACACATGGAAAGGCTTAAAACAACTGTGTTTTTTATTATTTTGGATAATACTAGTTTATAAGCACATTTATTCATATGTTTAATATTTGTTTGTATTATTATTGTACTTGCTTTAATTATATATAAAATTTATATGGGAACATGTGGTGCTGCTTCTGTTCAAATGTTTCAGCGTCCACTGTACCGGAAGGGTCCAACCATCCACCCGAAGAGATGCCCCTTGCAGTGGAGTTGGCTACTGATGACAACCCACCAATGAGGCGATGGCTCAAATCGGGACTGGTTGAGGTAAGAATAGGTCTTGAAACCTTATTCATATATACATTGGTAAAAAAATAATGATAATAGATGATGAGTAAAATGCGTCAAGTTAGTGAGTGTTCAAGGGCTCAATATGAAATAGATGGTGATTATAGTCTTGCATTCGGAGAATGATGATGAGGAGTAGTGTGAGAATAAGGATGAAGATGAGGACGAAAAAGAAGAAGAATGCTTCTGCTGCTGCTGCTGCCGTCGCCGCTGCTGCTACTGCTGCTGTTGATGATGATGATGAAGAAAGAGATTATGACAGATGAAGATTATGACCGATGAAGACGAATATGACAGATGAAGAATATGACAGATGAAGACGAATATGACAGATGAAGATTATGACAGATGAAAACGATGATGATAGTGATGAGGATGAAGAGGGGGGTTAAGAAGAAGAATTTGAAGAACAGGAAGAAGAAGAATAAGAAGAATAAGAAGAAGAAGAAGAAGGAGAAGAAGAAGAAGAAGAAGAAGAAGAGTATTGCTTACTTATGCATTCAAGATTATCACATTGCAAAAAAGGCTGATGAATCGATTCGCTAATACTTTTCCAAGTTGTGCCCATTCAAAGTTAATTAATCTAATTTACTCAGGTTGGCGGGATGGGGCTTCACTGGCACTGGAGTTCGCTTCCTGTGCTGCTGTGGACAAAACCTTCAAAAAAGATATGTTTCATTTTGCTCGCTTTTTTAGAAGTTGTTGATAATGGAAAAATCTGTTTCAATCAATAAGCCAAATTTTCTTTTTTTTCCAAAGAAGTACACATAAATGAATAGGCATTTTCTGTTGGTTTTTGAAATCTTACAGTGAACATGCTAAAAGGCACCAGCATTGTTCCCAAGATCTCTTGAACCGAACCCGTGTAGTAGAAAATGTTTATTTAGTTTTCGTGTATTTCAATAAATATAGTATGGTATATTAGATGGGGCTTCGTTTTTTTTTTAGATTGGGTCTTATTAATAATATATTTAACACATGGAAAGGCTTAAAAACAACTGTGTTTTTATTATTTTGGATAATACTAGTTTACAAGCACATTTATTTATATGTTTAATATTTGTTTGTATTATTATTGTACTTGCTTTAATTATGTATAAATATTTATATGGGAACATGTGGTGCTGCTTCTGTTCAAATGTTTCAGCGTCCACTGTACCGGAAGGGTCCAACCATCCACCCGAAGAGATGCCCCTTGCAGTGGAGTTGGCTACTGATGACAACCCACCAATGAGGCGATGGCTCAAATCGGGACTGGTTGAGGTAAGAAAAGGTCTTGAAACCTTATTCATATATACATTGGTAAAAAACGATAATGATTATAGTGATGAGTAAAATGCGTCAAGTTAGTGAGTGTTCAAGGGCTCAATATGAAATAGATGGTGATTATAGTCTTGCATTTGGAGAATGATGATGAGGAGTAGTGTGAGAATAAGGATGAAGATGAGGACGAAAAAGAAGAAGAATGCTTCTGCTGCTGCTGCTGCCGTCGCCGCTGCTGCTACTGCTGCTGTTGATGATGATGATGAAGAAAGAGATTATGACAGATGAAGATTATGACCGATGAAGACGAATATGACAGATGAAGAATATGACAGATGAAGACGAATATGACAGATGAAGATTATGACAGATGAAAACGATGATGATAGTGATGAGGATGTAGAGGGGGGGGGTTAAGAAGAAGAATTTGAAGAACAGGAAGAAGAATAAGAAGACTATGAAGAAAAGAAGAAGAAGAAGAAGAAGAGAAGAAGAAGAAGAAGAAGAAGAGTATTGCTTACTTATGCATTCAAGATTATCACATTGCAAAAAAGGCTGATGAATCGATTCGCTAATACTTTTCCAAGTTGTGCCCATTCAAAGTTAATTAATCTAATTTACTCAGGTTGGCGGGATGGGGCTTCACTAGGCACTGGAGTTCGCTTCCTGTGCTGCTGTGGACAAAACCTTCAAAAAAGATATGTTTCATTTTGCTCGCTTTTTTAGAAGTTGTTGATAATGGAAAAATCTGTTTCAATCAATAAGCCAAATTTTCTTTTTTTTCCAAAGAAAGTACACATAAATGAATAGGCATTTTCTGTTGGTTTTTGAAATCTTACAGTGAACATGCTAAAAGGCACCAGCATTGTTCCCAAGATCTCTTGAACCGAACCCGTGTAGTAGAAAATGTTTATTTAGTTTTCGTGTATTTCAATAAATATAGTATGGTATATTAGATGGGGCTTCGTTTTTTTTTTAGATTGGGTCTTATTAATAATATATTTAACACATGGAAAGGCTTAAAAACAACTGTGTTTTTATTATTTTGGATAATACTAGTTTACAAGCACATTTATTTATATGTTTAATATTTGTTTGTATTATTATTGTACTTGCTTTAATTATGTATAAATATTTATATGGGAACATGTGGTGCTGCTTCTGTTCAAATGTTTCAGCGTCCACTGTACCGGAAGGGTCCAACCATCCACCCGAAGAGATGCCCCTTGCAGTGGAGTTGGCTACTGATGACAACCCACCAATGAGGCGATGGCTCAAATCGGGACTGGTTGAGGTAAGAAAAGGTCTTGAAACCTTATTCATATATACATTGGTAAAAAACGATAATGATTATAGTGATGAGTAAAATGCGTCAAGTTAGTGAGTGTTCAAGGGCTCAATATGAAATAGATGGTGATTATAGTCTTGCATTTGGAGAATGATGATGAGGAGTAGTGTGAGAATAAGGATGAAGATGAGGACGAAAAAGAAGAAGAATGCTTCTGCTGCTGCTGCTGCCGTCGCCGCTGCTGCTACTGCTGCTGTTGATGATGATGATGAAGAAAGAGATTATGACAGATGAAGATTATGACCGATGAAGACGAATATGACAGATGAAGAATATGACAGATGAAGACGAATATGACAGATGAAGATTATGACAGATGAAAACGATGATGATAGTGATGAGGATGTAGAGGGGGGGGGGGTTAAGAAGAAGAATTTGAAGAACAGGAAGAAGAATAAGAAGACTAAGAAGAAGAAGAAGAAGAAGAAGAAGAAGAAGAAGAAGAAGAAGAAGATTGCAAAAAAGGTTGATGAATCGATTCGTTAATACTTTTCAAGTTGTGCCCATTCAAAGTTAATTAATCTAATTTACTCAGGTTGGCGGGATGGGGCTTCACAAGCACTGGAGTTCGCTTCCTGTGCTGCTGTGGACAAAACCTTCAAAAAAGATATGTTTCATTTTGCTCGCTTTTTTTAGAAGTTGTTGAAAATAGAAAAATCTGTTTCAATCAATAAGCCAAATTTTCTTTTTTTCCAAAGAAATACACATAAATGAATAGGCATTTTCTGTTGGTTTTTGAAATCTTACAGTGAACATGCTAAAAGGCACCAGCATTGTTCCCAAGATCTCTTGAACCGAACCCGTGTAGTAGAAAATGTTTATTTAGTTTTCGTGTATTTCAATAAATATAGTATGGTATATTAGATGGGTCTTCGTTTTTTTTAGATTGGGTCTTATTAATAATATATTTAACACATGGAAAGGCTTAAAAACAACTGTGTTTTTATTATTTTGGATAATACTAGTTTATAAGCACATTTATTCATATGTTTAATATTTGTTTGTATTATTATTGTACTTGCTTTAATTATATATAAAAATTTATATGGGAACATGTGGTGCTGCTTCTGTTCAAATGTTTCAGCGTCCACTGTACCGGAAGGGTCCAACCATCCACCCGAAGAGATGCCCCTTGCAGTGGAGTTGGCTACTGATGACAACCCACCAATGAGGCGATGGCTCAAATCGGGACTGGTTGAGGTAAGAATAGGTCTTGAAACCTTTTTCATATATACATTGGTAAAAAAAATAATGATAATAGTGATGAGTAAAATGCGTCAAGTTAGTGAGTGTTCAAGGGCTCAATATGAAATAGATGGTGATTATAGTCTTGCATTCGGAGAATGATGATGAGGAGTAGTGTGAGAATAAGGATGAAGATGAGGACGAAAAAGAAGAAGAATGCTTCTGCTGCTGCTGCTGCCGTCGCCGCTGCTGCTACTGCTGCTGTTGATGATGATGATGAAGAAAGAGATTATGACAGATGAAGATTATGACCGATGAAGACGAATATGACAGATGAAGAATATGACAGATGAAGACGAATATGACAGATGAAGATTATGACAGATGAAAACGATGATGATAGTGATGAGGATGAAGAGGGGGGGGTTAAGAAGAAGAATTTGAAGAACAGGAAGAAGAATAAGAAGACTATGAAGAAAATAGGAAGAAGAAGAAGAAGAAGAAGAAGAAGAAGAAGAAGAAGAGTATTGCTTACTTATGCATTCAAGATTATCACATTGCAAAAAAGGCTGATGAATCGATTCGCTAATACTTTTCAAGTTGTGCCCATTCAAAGTTAATTAATCTAATTTACTCAGGTTGGCGGGATGGGGCTTCACTAGCACTGGAGTTCGCTTCCTGTGCTGCTGTGGACAAAACCTTCAAAAAAGATATGTTTCATTTTGCTCGCTTTTTTAGAAGTTGTTGATAATGGAAAAATCTGTTTCAATCAATAAGCCAAATTTTCTTTTTTTTCCAAAGAAGTACACATAAATGAATAGGCATTTTCTGTTGGTTTTTGAAATCTTACAGTGAACATGCTAAAAGGCACCAGCATTGTTCCCAAGATCTCTTGAACCGAACCCGTGTAGTAGAAAATGTTTATTTAGTTTTCGTGTATTTCAATAAATATAGTATGGTATATTAGATGGGTCTTCGTTTTTTTTTTAGATTGGGTCTTATTAATAATATATTTAACACATGGAAAGGCTTAAAAACAACTGTGTTTTTATTATTTTGGATAATACTAGTTTACAAGCACATTTATTTATATGTTTAATATTTGTTTGTATTATTATTGTACTTGCTTTAATTATATATAAATAATTATATGGGAACATGTGGTGCTGCTTCTGTTAAAATGTTTCAGCGTCCACTGTACCGGAAGGGTCCAACCATCCACCCGAAGAGATGCCCCTTGCAGTGGAGTTGGCTACTGATGACAACCCACCAATGAGGCGATGGCTCAAATCGGGACTGGTTGAGGTAAGAAAAGGTCTTGAAACCTTATTCATATATACATTGGTAAAAAACGATAATGATTATAGTGATGAGTAAAATGCGTCAAGTTAGTGAGTGTTCAAGGGCTCAATATGAAATAGATGGTGATTATAGTCTTGCATTCGGAGAATGATGATGAGGAGTAGTGTGAGAATAAGGATGAAGATGAGGACGAAAAAGAAGAAGAATGCTTCTGCTGCTGCTGCTGCCGTCGCCGCTGCTGCTACTGCTGCTGTTGATGATGATGATGAAGAAAGAGATTATGACAGATGAAGATTATGACCGATGAAGACGAATATGACAGATGAAGAATATGACAGATGAAGACGAATATGACAGATGAAGATTATGACAGATGAAAACGATGATGATAGTGATGAGGATGTAGAGGGGGGGGGGTTAAGAAGAAGAATTTGAAGAACAGGAAGAAGAATAAGAAGACTATGAAGAAAAATAGGAAGAAGAAGAAGAAGAAGAAGAAGAAGAAGAAGAAGAAGAAGAAGAAGAAGAAGAGTATTGCTTACTTATGCATTCAAGATTATCACATTGCAAAAAAGGCTGATGAATCGATTCGCTAATACTTTTCCAAGTTGTGCCCATTCAAAGTTAATTAATCTAATTTACTCAGGTTGGCGGGATGGGGCTTCACTAGGCACTGGAGTTCGCTTCCTGTGCTGCTGTGGACAAAACCTTCAAAAAAGATATGTTTCATTTTGCTCGCTTTTTTAGAAGTTGTTGATAATGGAAAAATCTGTTTCAATCAATAAGCCAAATTTTCTTTTTTTTCCAAAGAAGTACACATAAATGAATAGGCATTTTCTGTTGGTTTTTGAAATCTTACAGTGAACATGCTAAAAGGCACCAGCATTGTTCCCAAGATCTCTTGAACCGAACCCGTGTAGTAGAAAATGTTTATTTAGTTTTCGTGTATTTCAATAAATATAGTATGGTATATTAGATGGGGCTTCGTTTTTTTTTTAGATTGGGTCTTATTAATAATATATTTAACACATGGAAAGGCTTAAAAACAACTGTGTTTTTATTATTTTGGATAATACTAGTTTATAAGCACATTTATTTATATGTTTAATATTTGTTTGTATTATTATTGTACTTGCTTTAATTATAGTATAAATATTTATATGGGAACATGTGGTGCTGCTTCTGTTCAAATGTTTCAGCGTCCACTGTACCGGAAGGGTCCAACCATCCACCCGAAGAGATGCCCCTTGCAGTGGAGTTGGCTACTGATGACAACCCACCAATGAGGCGATGGCTCAAATCGGGACTGGTTGAGGTAAGAAAAGGTCTTGAAACCTTATTCATATATACATTGGTAAAAACGATAATGATTATAGTGATGAGTAAAATGCGTCAAGTTAGTGAGTGTTCAAGGGCTCAATATGAAATAGATGGTGATTATAGTCTTGCATTTGGAGAATGATGATGAGGAGTAGTGTGAGAATAAGGATGAAGATGAGGACGAAAAAGAAGAAGAATGCTTCTGCTGCTGCTGCTGCCGTCGCCGCTGCTGCTACTGCTGCTGTTGATGATGATGATGAAGAAAGAGATTATGACAGATGAAGATTATGACCGATGAAGACGAATATGACAGATGAAGAATATGACAGATGAAGACGAATATGACAGATGAAGATTATGACAGATGAAAACGATGATGATAGTGATGAGGATGTAGAGGGGGGGGTTAAGAAGAAGAATTTGAAGAACAGGAAGAAGAATAAGAAGACTATGAAGAAAAATAGGAAGAAGAAGAAGAAGAAGAAGAAGAAGAGTATTGCTTACTTATGCATTCAAGATTATCACATTGCAAAAAAAGGCTGATGAATCGATTCGCTAATACTTTTCCAAGTTGTGCCCATTCAAAGTTAATTAATCTAATTTACTCAGGTTGGCGGGATGGGGCTTCACTAGCACTGGAGTTCGCTTCCTGTGCTGCTGTGGACAAAACCTTCAAAAAAGATATGTTTCATTTTGCTCGCTTTTTTTAGAAGTTGTTGATAATGGAAAAATCTGTTTCAATCAATAAGCCAAATTTTCTTTTTTTTCCAAAGAAGTACACATAAATGAATAGGCATTTTCTGTTGGTTTTTGAAATCTTACAGTGAACATGCTAAAAGGCACCAGCATTGTTCCCAAGATCTCTTGAACCGAACCCGTGTAGTAGAAAATGTTTATTTAGTTTTCGTGTATTTCAATAAATATAGTATGGTATATTAGATGGGGCTTCGTTTTTTTTTTTAGATTGGGTCTTATTAATAATATATTTAACACATGGAAAGGCTTAAAAACAACTGTGTTTTTATTATTTTGGATAATACTAGTTTACAAGCACATTTATTTATATGTTTAATATTTGTTTGTATTATTATTGTACTTGCTTTAATTATGTATAAATATTTATATGGGAACATGTGGTGCTGCTTCTGTTCAAATGTTTCAGCGTCCACTGTACCGGAAGGGTCCAACCATCCACCCGAAGAGATGCCCCTTGCAGTGGAGTTGGCTACTGATGACAACCCACCAATGAGGCGATGGCTCAAATCGGGACTGGTTGAGGTTAGAAAAGGTCTTGAAACCTTATTCATATATACATTGGTAAAAAACGATAATGATTATAGTGATGAGTAAAATGCGTCAAGTTAGTGAGTGTTCAAGGGCTCAATATGAAATAGATGGTGATTATAGTCTTGCATTCGGAGAATGATGATGAGGAGTAGTGTGAGAATAAGGATGAAGATGAGGACGAAAAAGAAGAAGAATGCTTCTGCTGCTGCTGCTGCCGTCGCCGCTGCTGCTACTGCTGCTGTTGATGATGATGATGAAGAAAGAGATTATGACAGATGAAGATTATGACCGATGAAGACGAATATGACAGATGAAGAATATGACAGATGAAGACGAATATGACAGATGAAGATTATGACAGATGAAAACGATGATGATAGTGATGAGGATGTAGAGGGGGGGGTTAAGAAGAAGAATTTGAAGAACAGGAAGAAGAATAAGAAGACTATGAAGAAAAATAGGAAGAAGAAGAAGAAGAAGAAGAAGAAGAAGAAGAAGAAGAAGATATTGCTTACTTATGCATTCAAGATTATCACATTGCAAAAAAGGCTGATGAATCGATTCGCTAATACTTTTCCAAGTTGTGCCCATTCAAAGTTAATTAATCTAATTTACTCAGGTTGGCGGGATGGGGCTTCACAATGCACTGGAGTTCGCTTCCTGTGCTGCTGTGGACAAAACCTTCAAAAAAGATATGTTTCATTTTGCTCGCTTTTTTTAGAAGTTGTTGATAAATAGAAAAATCTGTTTCAATCAATAAGCCAAATTTTCTTTTTTTTCCAAAGAAATACACATAAATGAATAGGCATTTTCTGTTGGTTTTTGAAATCTTACAGTGAACATGCTAAAAGGCACCAGCATTGTTCCCAAGATCTCTTGAACCGAACCCGTGTAGTAGAAAATGTTTATTTAGTTTTCGTGTATTTCAATAAATATAGTATGGTATATTAGATGGGTCTTCGTTTTTTTTTTAGATTGGGTCTTATTAATAATATATTTAACACATGGAAAGGCTTAAAAACAACTGTGTTTTTATTATTTTGGATAATACTAGTTTATCAAGCACATTTATTCATATGTTTAATATTTGTTTGTATTATTATTGTACTTGCTTTAATTATATATAAAATATTTATATGGGAACATGTGGTGCTGCTTCTGTTCAAATGTTTCAGCGTCCACTGTACCGGAAGGGTCCAACCATCCACCCGAAGAGATGCCCCTTGCAGTGGAGTTGGCTACTGATGACAACCCACCAATGAGGCGATGGCTCAAATCGGGACTGGTTGAGGTAAGAATAGGTCTTGAAACCTTATTCATATATACATTGGTAAAAAAAATAATGATAATAGTGATGAGTAAAATGCGTCAAGTTAGTGAGTGTTCAAGGGCTCAATATGAAATAGATGGTGATTATAGTCTTGCATTCGGAGAATGATGATGAGGAGTAGTGTGAGAATAAGGATGAAGATGAGGACGAAAAAGAAGAAGAATGCTTCTGCTGCTGCTGCTGCCGTCGCCGCTGCTGCTACTGCTGCTGTTGATGATGATGATGAAGAAAGAGATTATGACAGATGAAGATTATGACCGATGAAGACGAATATGACAGATGAAGAATATGACAGATGAAGACGAATATGACAGATGAAGATTATGACAGATGAAAACGATGATGATAGTGATGAGGATGTAGAGGGGGGGGTTAAGAAGAAGAATTTGAAGAACAGGAAGAAGAATAAGAAGACTATGAAGAAAAATAGGAAGAAGAAGAAGAAGAAGAAGAAGAAGAATAAGAAGACTATGCTTACTTATGATCAAGATATCACATTGCAAAAAAGGTTGATGAATCGATTCGTTAATACTTTTCAAGTTGTGCCCATTCAAAGTTAATTAATCTAATTTACTCAGGTTGGCGGGATGGGGCTTCACTAAGCACTGGAGTTCGCTTCCTGTGCTGCTGTGGACAAAACCTTCAAAAAAGATATGTTTCATTTTGCTCGCTTTTTTTAGAAGTTGTTGAAAATAGAAAAATCTGTTTCAATCAATAAGCCAAATTTTCTTTTTTTCCAAAGAAATACACATAAATGAATAGGCATTTTCTGTTGGTTTTTGAAATCTTACAGTGAACATGCTAAAAGGCACCAGCATTGTTCCCAAGATCTCTTGAACCGAACCCGTGTAGTAGAAAATGTTTATTTAGTTTTCGTGTATTTCAATAAATATAGTATGGTATATTAGATGGGTCTTCGTTTTTTTTTAGATTGGGTCTTATTAATAATATATTTAACACATGGAAAGGCTTAAAAACAACTGTGTTTTTATTATTTTGGATAATACTAGTTTACAAGCACATTTATTTATATGTTTAATATTTGTTTGTATTATTATTGTACTTGCTTTAATTATGATATAAATATTTATATGGGAACATGTGGTGCTGCTTCTGTTCAAATGTTTCAGCGTCCACTGTACCGGAAGGGTCCAACCATCCACCCGAAGAGATGCCCCTTGCAGTGGAGTTGGCTACTGATGACAACCCACCAATGAGGCGATGGCTCAAATCGGGACTGGTTGAGGTAAGAATAGGTCTTGAAACCTTATTCATATATACATTGGTAAAAAAAAGATAATGATTATAGTGATGAGTAAAATGCGTCAAGTTAGTGAGTGTTCAAGGGCTCAATATGAAATAGATGGTGATTATAGTCTTGCATTCGGAGAATGATGATGAGGAGTAGTGTGAGAATAAGGATGAAGATGAGGACGAAAAAGAAGAAGAATGCTTCTGCTGCTGCTGCTGCCGTCGCCGCTGCTGCTACTGCTGCTGTTGATGATGATGATGAAGAAAGAGATTATGACAGATGAAGATTATGACCGATGAAGACGAATATGACAGATGAAGAATATGACAGATGAAGACGAATATGACAGATGAAGATTATGACAGATGAAAACGATGATGATAGTGATGAGGATGTAGAGGGGGGGTTAAGAAGAAGAATTTGAAGAACAGGAAGAAGAATAGAAGACTATGAAGAAGAAATAGAAGAAGAAGAAGAAGAAGAAGAAGAAGAAGAAGAAGAAGAGTATTGCTTACTTATGCATTCAAGATTATCACATTGCAAAAAAGGCTGATGAATCGATTCGCTAATACTTTTCCAAGTTGTGCCCATTCAAAGTTAATTAATCTAATTTACTCAGGTTGGCGGGATGGGGCTTCACTAGCACTGGAGTTCGCTTCCTGTGCTGCTGTGGACAAAACCTTCAAAAAAGATATGTTTCATTTTGCTCGCTTTTTTAGAAGTTGTTGATAATGGAAAAATCTGTTTCAATCAATAAGCCAAATTTTCTTTTTTTTCCAAAGAAGTACACATAAATGAATAGGCATTTTCTGTTGGTTTTTGAAATCTTACAGTGAACATGCTAAAAGGCACCAGCATTGTTCCCAAGATCTCTTGAACCGAACCCGTGTAGTAGAAAATGTTTATTTAGTTTTCGTGTATTTCAATAAATATAGTATGGTATATTAGATGGGGCTTCGTTTTTTTTTAGATTGGGTCTTATTAATAATATATTTAACACATGGAAAGGCTTAAAAACAACTGTGTTTTTATTATTTTGGATAATACTAGTTTACAAGCACATTTATTTATATGTTTAATATTTGTTTGTATTATTATTGTACTTGCTTTAATTATATATAAATAATTATATGGGAACATGTGGTGCTGCTTCTGTTAAAATGTTTCAGCGTCCACTGTACCGGAAGGGTCCAACCATCCACCCGAAGAGATGCCCCTTGCAGTGGAGTTGGCTACTGATGACAACCCACCAATGAGGCGATGGCTCAAATCGGGACTGGTTGAGGTAAGAAAAGGTCTTGAAACCTTATTCATATATACATTGGTAAAAAAACGATAATGATTATAGTGATGAGTAAAATGCGTCAAGTTAGTGAGTGTTCAAGGGCTCAATATGAAATAGATGGTGATTATAGTCTTGCATTCGGAGAATGATGATGAGGAGTAGTGTGAGAATAAGGATGAAGATGAGGACGAAAAGAAGAAGAATGCTTCTGCTGCTGCTGCTGCCGTCGCCGCTGCTGCTACTGCTGCTGTTGATGATGATGATGAAGAAAGAGATTATGACAGATGAAGATTATGACCGATGAAGACGAATATGACAGATGAAGAATATGACAGATGAAGACGAATATGACAGATGAAGATTATGACAGATGAAAGACGATGATGATAGTGATGAGGATGTAGAAGGGGGGGGTTAAGAAGAAGAATTTGAAGAACAGGAAGAAGAATAAGAAGACTATGAAGAAAATAGGAAGAAGAGAAGAAGAAGAAGAAGAAGAAGAAGAAGAAGAAGAAGAAGAAGAGTATTGCTTACTTATGCATTCAAGATTATCACATTGCAAAAAAGGCTGATGAATCGATTCGCTAATACTTTTCCAAGTTGTGCCCATTCAAAGTTAATTAATCTAATTTACTCAGGTTGGCGGGATGGGGCTTCACTGGCACTGGAGTTCGCTTCCTGTGCTGCTGTGGACAAAACCTTCAAAAAAGATATGTTTCATTTTGCTCGCTTTTTTAGAAGTTGTTGATAATGGAAAAATCTGTTTCAATCAATAAGCCAAATTTTCTTTTTTTCCAAAGAAGTACACATAAATGAATAGGCATTTTCTGTTGGTTTTTGAAATCTTACAGTGAACATGCTAAAAGGCACCAGCATTGTTCCCAAGATCTCTTGAACCGAACCCGTGTAGTAGAAAATGTTTATTTAGTTTTCGTGTATTTCAATAAATATAGTATGGTATATTAGATGGGGCTTCGTTTTTTTTTAGATTGGGTCTTATTAATAATATATTTAACACATGGAAAGGCTTAAAAACAACTGTGTTTTTATTATTTTGGATAATACTAGTTTATAAGCACATTTATTCATATGTTTAATATTTGTTTGTATTATTATTGTACTTGCTTTAATTATAGTATAAATATTTATATGGGAACATGTGGTGCTGCTTCTGTTCAAATGTTTCAGCGTCCACTGTACCGGAAGGGTCCAACCATCCACCCGAAGAGATGCCCCTTGCAGTGGAGTTGGCTACTGATGACAACCCACCAATGAGGCGATGGCTCAAATCGGGACTGGTTGAGGTAAGAAAAGGTCTTGAAACCTTATTCATATATACATTGGTAAAAAACGATAATGATTATAGTGATGAGTAAAATGCGTCAAGTTAGTGAGTGTTCAAGGGCTCAATATGAAATAGATGGTGATTATAGTCTTGCATTCGGAGAATGATGATGAGGAGTAGTGTGAGAATAAGGATGAAGATGAGGACGAAAAAGAAGAAGAATGCTTCTGCTGCTGCTGCTGCCGTCGCCGCTGCTGACTGCTGCTGTTGATGATGATGATGAAGAAAGAGATTATGACAGATGAAGATTATGACCGATGAAGACGAATATGACAGATGAAGAATATGACAGATGAAGACGAATATGACAGATGAAGATTATGACAGATGAAAACGATGATGATAGTGATGAGGATGTAGAGGGGGGGGTTAAGAAGAAGAATTTGAAGAACAGAAGAAGAATAAGAAGACTATGAAGAAAATAGGAAGAAGAAGAAGAAGAAGAAGAAAGAAGAAGAAGAAGAAGAAGAAGAGAAGAAGAAGAAGAAGAATGGAAACTACAGGGAGAAGCCCAGTAGCCAAAACCATACTATAATCTAGTTGAATGGTTGAAGGATGACAATAATACAATGGCAACTACAGGGACAAACCCAATACACAAAACCATACTATAATCTTGTTTAGTGGTTGAAGGATCACAAAATTACAATGGCAACTACAGGGACAAACCCAGAAGCCAAAACCATACTATAATCTTGTTTAGTGGTAGAAGGGTCACAATATTACAATGGAAACTACAGGGACAAGCCCAGTAGCCAAAACCATACTATAATCTTGCTGAGTGGTTGAAGGATCACAATAATACAATGGCAACTACAGGGACAAGCCCAGTAGCCAAAACCATACTATAATCTTGTTTAGTAGTAAAAGGGTCACAATAATACAATGGAAATTACAAGGAAAAGCCGAGTACCCAAAACCATACTATAATATTGTTTAGTGGTAGAAGGGTCACAATAATACAATGGAAACAACAGGGACAAGCCCAGTAGCCAAAACCATACTATAATCTTGTTAAGTAGTAAAAGGGTCACAATAATACAATGGCAATTACATGGAAAAGCCCAGTACCCAAAACCATACTATAATCTTGTTAAGTGGTAGAAGGGTCACAATATTACAATGGAAACTACAGGGACAAGCCCAGTAGCCAAAACCATACTATAATCTTGTTGAATGGTTGAAGGATGACAATAATACAATGGCAACTACAGGGACAAACCCAGTAGCCAAAACCATACTATAATCTTGTTTAGTGGTAGAAGGGTCACAATATTACAATGGAAACAACAGGGACAAGCCCAGTAGCCAAAACCATACTATAATCTTGTTTAGTGGTAGAAGTGTCACAATATTACAATGGAAACTACAGGGACAAGCCCAGTACCCAAAATCATACTATTATCTTGTTGAGTGGTAGAAGGGTAACAATAATACAATGGAAACTACAGGGACAAGCCCAGTAGCCAAAACCATACTATAATCTTGTTGAGTGGTTGAAGAGTCACAATAATACAATGGAAACTACAGGGACAAGCCCAGTAGCCAAAACCATACTATAATCTTGTTTAGTGGTAGAAAGATCACAATATTACAATGGAAACTACAGGGACAAGCCCAGTAGCCAAAAAAATACTATTATCTTGTTGAGTGGTAGAAGGGACACAATAATACAATGGAAACTACAGGGAGAAGCCCAGCAGCCATAACCATACTTAAATCTTGTTGAGTTTTTGAAGGGTCTCAATAATACAATGGAAACTACAGGGACAAGCCCAGTAGCCAAAATCATACTATAATCTTGTTTAGTAGTAGAAGGATCACAATAATACAATGGAAACTACGGGGACAAGCCCGGTAGCCAAAACCATACTATAATCTTGTTTAGTGGTAGAAGGATCACAATAATACAATGGAAACTACAGGGACAAGCCCAGTAGCCAAAACCATACTATAATCTTGTTGAGTGGTTGAAGGATCACAATAATACAATGGAAACTACAGGGACAAGCCCAGTAGCCAAAACCATACTATAATCTTGTTGAGTGGTAGAAGGGTCACAAAAATACAATGGCAACTACGGGGACAAGCCCAGTAGCCAAAACCATACTATTATCTTGTTGAGTGGTAGAAGGGTCCCAATAATACAATGGAAGTTACAAGGACAAGCCAAGTAGCTATAACCATACTATAATCTTGTTTAGTGGTAGAAGGGTCACAAAAATACAATGGCAACTACGGGGACAAGCCCAGTAGCAAAAACCATACTATAATTTTGTTTAGTGTTAGAAGGATCACAATAATACCATGGAAACTACAGGGAAAAGCCCAATACCCAAAACCATACTATAATCTTGTTTAATGGTAGAAAGGTCACAATATTACAATGGAAACTACAGGGACAAGCCCAGTAGCCAAAACCATACTATAATCTTGTTTAGTGGTAGAAGGATCACAATATTACAATGGCAACTACAGGGACAAGCCCAGTAGCCAAAACCATACTATAATCTTGTTTAGTGGTAGAAGGATCACAATAATACAATGGAAACTACAGGGACAAACCCAGTAGCCAAAACCATACTATAATCTTGTTGAGTGGTTAAAGGATCACAATAATACAATGGAAATTACTGGGACAAGCCCAGCAGCCAAAACCATACTATATTCTTGTTGAGTGGTTAAAGGGTCACAATAATACAATGGCAACTACGGGGACAAACACGGTAGCCAAAACAATACTAAAATCTTGTTGAGTGGTTGAAGGGTCACAATAATACAATGGAAACTACAGGGACAAGCCCAGTAGCCAAAACCATACTATAATCTTGTTGAGTGGTTGAAGGATCACAATAATACAATGGCAACTACGGGGACAAACCCAGTAGCCAAAACCATACTATAATATTGCTTAGTGGTAGAATTGTCACTATAACAGAATGGCAACTACAGGGACAAACCCAGTAGCAAAAACCATACTATAATCTTGTTTAGTGGTAGAAGGGTCACAATATTACAATTGAAACAACAGGGACAAGCCCAGTAGCCAAAACCATACTATAATCTTGTTTAGTGGTAGAAGTGTCACAATATTACAATGGAAACTACAGGGACAAGCCCAGTAGCCAAAACCATACTATTATCTTGTTTAGTGGTAGAAGGGTCACAATAATACAATGGAAACTACAGGGACAAGCCCAGTAGCCAAAACCATACTATAATCTTGTTGAGTGGTTGAAGAGTCACAATAATACAATGGAAATAACAGGGTCAAGCCCAGTAGCCAAAACCATACTATAATCTTGTTGAGTGGTTTAAGGATCACAATAATAGAATGGAAACTACAGGGACAAACCCAGTAGCCAAAACCATACTATAATCTTGTTTAGTGGTAGAAAGATCACAATATTACAATGGAAACTACAGGGACAAGCCCAGTAGCCAAAACCATACTATAATCTTGTTTAGTGGCAGAAGGATCACAATAATACAATGGAAACTACAGGGACAAGCCCAGTAGCCAAAACCATACTATAATCTTGTTGAGTGGTAGAAGGGTCACAATAATACAATGGAAACTACAGGGACAAGCCCAGTAGCCAAAACCATACTATAATCTTGTTGAGTGGTAGAAAGGTCACAATAATACAAATGGAAACTACAGGGACAAGCCCAGTAGCCAAAATCATACTATAATCTTGTTGAGTGGTAGAAGGGTCACAATAATACAATGGAAACTACAGGGACAAGCCCAGTAGCCAAAACCATACTATAATCTTGTTGAGTGGTAGAAAGGTCACAATAATACAAAGGAAACTACAGGGACAAACCCAGTAGCCAAAATCATACTATAATCTTGTTTAGTGGTAGAAGGATCACAATAATACAATGAAAACTACGGGGACAAGCCCAGTAGCCAAAACCATACTATAATCTTGTTGAGTGGTTTAAGGATCACAATAATACAATGGAAACTACAGGGACAAACCCAGTAGCCAAAACCATACTATAATCTTGTTTAGTGGTAGAAAGATCACAATATTACAATGGAAACTACAGGGACAAGCCCAGTAGCCAAAACAATACTATTATCTTGTTGAGTGGTAGAAGGGTCACAATAATACAATGGAAACTACAGGGACAAGCCCAGCAGCCATAACCATACTTTAATCTTGTTGAGTTTTTGAAGGGTCTCAATAATACAATGGAAACTACAGGGACAAGCCCAGTAGCCAAAATCATACTATAATCTTGTTTAGTAGTAGAAGGATCACAATAATACAATGGAAACTACGGGGACAAGCCCAGTAGCCAAAACCATACTATAATCTTGTTTAGTGGTAGAAGGATCACAATAATACAATGGAAACTACAGGGACAAGCCCAGTAGCCAAAACCATACTATAATCTTGTTGAGTGGTTGAAGGATCACAATAATACAATGGAAACTACAGGGACAAGCCCAGTAGCCAAAACCATACTATAATCTTGTTGAGTGGTAGAAGGGTCACAAAATACAATGGCAACTACAGGGACAAGCCCAGTAGCCAAAACCATACTATAATCTTGTTGAGTGGCAGAAGGATTACAATAATACAATGGAAGCTACAAGGACAAGCCAAGTAGCTAAAACCATACTATAATCTTGTTTAGTGGTAGAAAGGTCATAATATTACAATGGCAACTACAGGGACAAGCCCAGTACCCAAAACCATACTATAATCTTGTTTAGTGGTAGAAGGATCACAATAATACCATGGACACTACAGGGACAAGCCCAGTAGCCAAAACCATACTATAATCTTGTTTAGTGGTAGAAAGGTCACAATATTACAATGGAAACTACAGGGACAAGTCCAGTAGCCAAAACCATACTATCATCTTGTTTAGTAGTAGAAGGATCACAATAATACAATGGCAACTACAGGGACAAGCCCAGTAGCCAAAACCATACTATAATCTTGTTGAGTGGTAGAAGGATCACAATAATACAATGGAAACTACAGGGACAAACCCAGTAGCCAAAACCATACTATAATCTTGTTGAGTGGTTAATGGATCACAATAATACAATGGAAACTACAGGGACAAGCCCAGTAGCCAAAACCATACTATATTCTTGTTGAGTGGTTGAAGGGTCACAATAATACAATGGCAACTACGGGGACAAACACGGTAGCCAAAACAATACTAAAATCTTGTTGAGTGGTTGAAGGGTCACAATAATACAATGGAAACTACAGGGACAAGCCCAGTAGCCAAAACCATACTATAATCTTGTTGAGTGGTTGAAGGGTCACAATAATACAATGGCAACTACGGGGACAAACCCAGTAGCCAAAACCATACTATAATATTGCTTAGTGGTAGAATTGTCACTATAATAGAATGGCAACTACAGGGACAAACCCAGTAGCAAAAACCATACTATAATCTTGTTTAGTGGTAGAAGGGTCACAATATTACAATTGAAACAACAGGGACAAGCCCAGTAGCCAAAAACATACTATAATCTTGTTTAGTGGTAGAAGTGTCACAATATTACAATGGAAACTACAGGGACAAGCCCAGTATCCAAAACCATACTATAATCTTGTTTAGTGGTAGAAGGGTCACAATAATACAATGGAAACTACGGGGACAAGCCCAGTAGCCAAAACCATACTATAATCTTGTTGAGTGGTTGAAGAGTCACAACAATACAATGGAAATAACAGGGTCAAGCCCAGTAGCCAAAACCATACTATAATCTTGATGAGTGGTTTAAGGATCACAATAACAGAATGGAAACTACAGTGACAAACCCAGTAGCCAAAACCATACTATAATCTTGTTTAGTGGTAGAAAGATCACAATATTACAATGGAAACTACAGGGACAAACCCAGTAGCCAAAACCATACTATAATCTTGTTTAGTGGCAGAAGGATCACAATAATACAATGGAAACTACAGGGACAAGCCCAGTAGCCAAAACCATACTATAATCTTGTTGAGTGGCAGAAGGGTCACAATAATATAATGGAAACTACAGGGGCAAGCCCAGTAGCCAAAACCATACTATAATCTTGTTGAGTGGTAGAAAGGTCACAATAATACAAAGGAAACTACAGGGACAAGCCCAGTAGCCAAAATCATACTATAATCTTGTTGAGTGGTAGAAGGGTCACAATAATACAATGGAAACTACAAGGGCAAGCCCAGTAGCAAAAACCATACTATAATCTTGTTGAGTGGTAGAAAGGTCACAATAATACAAAGGAAACTACAGGGACAAACCCAGTAGCCAAAATCATACTATAATCTTGTTAAGTGGTAGAAGGATCACAATAATACAATGAAAACTACGGGGACAAGCCCAGTAGCCAAAACCATACTATAATCTTGTTGAGTGGTTTAAGGCTCACAATAATAGAATGGAAACTACAGGGACAAACCCAGTAGCCAAAACCATACTATAATCTTGTTTAGTGGTAGAAAGATCACAATATTACAATGGAAACTACAGGGACAAGCCCAGTAGCCAAAAAAATACTATTATCTTGTTGAGTGGTAGAAGGGACACAATAATACAATGGAAACTACAGGGACAAGCCCAGCAGCCATAACCATACTTAAATCTTGTTGAGTTTTTGAAGGGTCTCAATAATACAATGGAAACTACAGGGACAAGCCCAGTAGCCAAAATCATACTATAATCTTGTTTAGTGGTAGAAGGATCACAATAATACAATGGAAACTACGGGGACAAGCCCAGTAGCCAAAACCATACTATAATCTTGTTTAGTGGTAGAAGGATCACAATAATACAATGGAAACTACAGGGACAAGCCCAGTAGCCAAAACCATACTATAATCTTGTTGAGTGGTTGAAGGATCACAATAATACAATGGAAACTACAGGGACAAGCCCAGTAGCCAAAACCATACTATTATCTTGTTGAGTGGTAGAAGGGTCACAATAATACAATGGAAACTACGGGGACAAGCCCAGTAGCCAAAACCATACTATAATCTTGTTGAGTGGTAGAAGGGTCCCAATAATACAATGGAAGTTACAAGGACAAGCCAAGTAGCTAAAACCATACTATAATCTTGTTTAGTGGTAGAAGGGTCACAAAAATACAATGGCAACTACGGGGACAAGCCCAGTAGCAAAAACCATACTATAATTTTGTTTAGTGTTAGAAGGATCACAATAATACCATGGAAACTACAGGGAGAAGCCCAGTAGCCAAAACCATACTATAATCTTGTTTAGTGGTAGAAAGGTCACAATATTACAATGGAAACTACAGGGACAAGTCCAGTAGCCAAAACCATACTATCATCTTGTTTAGTAGTAAAAGGATCACAATATTACAATGGCAACTACAGGGACAAGCCCAGTAGCCAAAACCATACTATAATCTTGTTGAGTGGTAGAAGGATCACAATAATACAATGGAAACTACAGGGACAAACCCAGTAGCCAAAACCATACTATAATCTTGTTGAGTGGTTAAAGGATCACAATAATACAATGGAAATTACTGGGACAAGCCCAGCAGCCAAAACCATACTATATTCTTGTTGAGTGGTTGAAGGGTCACAATAATACAATGGCAACTACGGGGACAAACCCGGTAGCCAAAACAATACTAAAATCTTGTTGAGTGGTTGAAGGGTCACAATAATACAATGGAAACTCCAGGGACAAGCCCAGTAGCCAAAACCATACTATAATCTTGTTGAGTGGTTGAAGGATCACAATAATACAATGGCAACTACGGGGACAAACCCAGTAGCCAAAACCATACTATAATATTGCTTAGTGGTAGAATTGTCACTATAATAGAATGGCAACTACAGGGACAAACCCAGTAGCAAAAACCATACTATAATCTTGTTTAGTGGAACAAGGATCACAATAATACAATGGAAACTACATGGACAAGCCCAGTAGCCAAAACCATACTATAATCTTGTTGAGTGGTTGAAGGATCACAATAATACAATGGCAACTACAGGGACAAGCCCAGTAGCCAAAACCACACTATAATCTTGTTTAGTGTTAGAAGGGTAACAATAAATACAGTGGCAACTACAGGGAAAAACCAAGTAGCCAAAACCATACTATAATCTTGTTGAGTGGTTGAAGGATCACAATAATACAATGGAAACTACGGGAATAAGCCCAGTAGCCCAAACCATACTATAATCTTGTTGAATGGTTGAAGGGTCACAATAATACAATGGCAACTACAGGGACAAACCTAGTAGCCAAAACCATACTATAATCTTGTTTAGTGGTAGAAGGGTCACAATATTATAATGGAAACTACAGGGACAAGCCTAGTAGCCAAAACCATACTCTAAACTTGTTGAGTGGTTGAAGGATCACAATAATACTATGGCAACTACAGGGACAAGCCCAGTAGCCAAAACCATACTATAATCTTGTTTAGTGGTAGAAGGGTCACAATATTGCAATGGAAACTACAGGGATAAGCCCGGTAGGTAAAACCATACTTTAATCATGTTGAGTGGTTGAAGGATCGCAATAATACAATGGAAACTACAGGGACAAGCCCAGTAGCCAAAACCATACTATAATATTGTTTAGTGGTAGAAGGGTCACAATAATACAATGGCAACTACAGGGACAAACCCAGTAGCCAAAACCATACTATAATCTTGTTTAGTGGTTGAAGGATCACAATAATACAATGGAAACTACGGGGGCATGCCCAGTAGCCAAAACCATGCTATAATCTTGTTTAGTGGTAGAAGGATTACAATAATACCATTAAAACTACAGCGACAAGCCCAGTAGCCAGTTCCAAACTATAATCTAGTTTAGTGGTAGAAGGGTCACAATAATATAGTGGAAATTACAGGAACACACGCAGTAACCCAAACCTTACCATAATCTTGTTTAGTGGTAGAAGGATTACAATAATACAATGGAAACTACAGAGACAAGCCCAGTAGCCAAAACCATTTATCTGGTATAGTGGTAGAAGGGTCACAATAATACAATGGAAACTACAGGGACAAGCCCAGAAGCAAAAATCATACTATAATCTTGTTTAGTGGCAGAAGGATCACAATAATACAATGGAAACTTCAGTTACAAGCCCAGTAGCTAAAACCATACTAAAATCTTGTTGAGTGGTAGAAGGATCACAATAATACAATGGCAACTACAGGGATAAGCCCAGTAGCCAAAAACATACTATAATCTTGTTTAGTGGCAGAAGGATTACAATAATACAATGGAAGCTACAAGGACAAGCCAAGTAGCTAAAACCATACTATAATCTTGTTTAGTGGTAGAAGGATCACAATATTACAATGGAAATTACATGAAAAAGCCCAGACCCAAAACCATACTATAATCTTGTTTAGTGGTAGAAGGATCACAATATTACAATGGCAACTACAGGGACAAGCCCAGTAGCCAAAACCATACTGTAATCTTGTTAAATAGTAAAAGGGTCACAATAATACAATGGAAATTACATGGAAAAGCCCAGTACCCAAAACCATACTATAATCTTGTTTAGTAGTAAAAGGGTCACAATAATACAATGGAAATTACATGGAAAAGCCGAGTACCCAAAACAATACTATAATATTGTTTAGTGGTAGAAGGATCACAATAATACAATGGAAACTACAGGGACAAGCCCAGTAGCCAAAACCATACTATAATCTTGTTAAGTAGTAAAAGGGTCACAATAATATAATGGAAATTACATGGAAAAGCCCAATACCCAAAACCATACTATAATCTTGTTTAGTGGTAGAAGGGTCACAATATTACAATGGAAACAACAGGGACAAGCCCAGTAGCCAAAACCATACTATAATCTTGTTTAGTGTTAGAAAGGTTACAATATTACAATGGAAACTACAGGGACAAGCCCAGTAGCCAAAACCATACTATAATCTTGTTTAGTGGCAGAAGGATCACAATAATACCATGGAAACTACACGGACAATCCCAGTAGCCAAAACCGTGCTATAATCTTGTTGAGTGGTAGAAGGGTCACAATAATACAATGGAAACTACGAGGACAAGCCCATTAGCCAAAACCATACTATAATCTTGTTTAGTGGTAGAAGGGTCACAATGTTACAATGGAAATTACAGGGACAAGCCTAGTAGCCAAAATCATACTATAATCTTGTTTAGTGGTAAAAGGATCACAATAATACAATGGAAACTACGGGGATAAGCCCGTAAGCCAAAACCATACTATAATCTTGTTTAGTGGTAGAAGGATCACAATAATACAATGGAAACTACAGGGACAAGCCCAGTAGCCAAAACCATACAGTAATCTTGTTTAGTGGTAGAAGGGTCACAAGTATATAATGGCAACTACAGGGACAAACCCAGTAGCCAAAACCATACTATAATCTTGTTGAGTGGTTGAAGGATCACAATAATACAATGGAAACTACGGGGACAAGCCCAGTAGCCAAAACCATACTATAATCTTGTTGAGTGGTTGAAGGGTCACAAAAATACAATGGCAACTACGGGGACAAGCCCAGTAGCCAAAACCATACTATAATCTTGTTGATTGGTAGAAGGGTCACAATATTACAATGGAAACTACAGGGACAAGCCCAGTAGCCAAAACCATACTATAATCTTGTTGAATGGTTGAAGGATGACAATAATACAATGGCAACTACAGGGACAAACCCAGTAGCCAAAACCATACTATAATCTTGTTTAGTGGTAGAAGGGTCACAATATTACAATGGAAACTACAGGGACAAGCCCAGTAGCCAAAACCATACTATAATCTTGTTGAATGGTTGAGGATGATAATAATACAATGGAAACTACAGTTACAAACCCAGTAGCCAAAACCATACTATAATCTTGTTTAGTGGTAGAAGTGTCACAATATTACAATGGAAACTACAGGGACAAGCCCAGTAGCCCAAACCATACTGTTATCTTGTTGAGTGGTAGAAGGGTCACAATAATACAATGGAAACTTCATGGACAAGCCCAGTAGCCAAAATCATACTATAATCTTGTTTAGTGGTAGAAGGATCACAGTAATACAATGGAAACTACGGGGACAAGCCCAGTAGCCCAAACCATACAATAATATTGTTGAGTGGTTGAAGGATCACAATAATACAATGAAAACTACAGGGACAAGCAAAGTAGCCAAAACCATAATATAATCTTGTTTAGTGGTAGAAAGATCACAATATTACAATGGAAACTACAGGGACAAGTCCAGTAGCCAAGACCATACTATAATCTTGTTTAGTAGTAAAAGGATCACAATATTACAATGGCAACTACAGGGTCAAGCCCAGTAGCCAAAACCATACTATAATCTTGTTGAGTGGTAGAAGGATCACAATAATATAATGGAAACTGCAGGGACAAACCCAGTAGCCAAAACCATACTATAATCTTGTTGAGTTGTTGAAAGATCACAATAATACAATGGAAACTACGGGGATAAGCCCATTAGCCAAAACCAGACTATATTCTTGTTGAGTGGTTGAAGGATGACAATAATACAATGGCAACTACGGGGACAAACCCAGTAGCCAAAACCATACTATTATCTTGTTTAGTGGTTGAAGTGTCACATTAATACAATGGAAACTACAGGGACAAGCCCAGTAGCAAAAACCATACTATAATATTGTTGAGTGGTTGAAGGATCACAATAATACAATAGCAACTACGGGGACAAACGCAGTAGCCAAAACCATACTATAATCTTGTTGAGTGGTTGAAGGGTCACAATAATAAAATGGAAACTACAGGGACAAGCCCAATAGCCAATACCATAATATAATCTTGTTTAGTGGTAGAAGGGTCACAATATTACAATGGAAACTACAGGGAGAAGCCAAGTAGCCAAAACCATACTATAATCTTGTTTAGTGGTAGAAGGGTCATTATAATACAATGGAAACTACAGGGACAAGCCCTGTAACCAAAACCATACTATAATCTTGTTTAATGGTAGAAGGATCACAATATTACAATGGCAACTACATGGACAAACCCAGTAGCCAAAACCATACTATAATCTTTTTGAGTGGTAGAAGGATCACAATATTACAATGGAAACTACAAGGTCAAGCCAAGTAGCCAAAACCATACTATAATCTTGTTTAATGGTAGAAGGATCACAATAATACAATGGAAACTACGAGGACAAGCCCAGTAGCCAAAACAATACTATAATCTTGTTGAGTGGTTGAACGGTTACAATAATACAATGGAAACTACAGGGACAAGCCCAGTAGCAAAAACCATACTATAATCTTGTTTAGTGGTAGAAGGGTTACAATAATACAATGGAAACTACAGGGACAAGCCCAGTAGCCAAAACCATACTATAATCTTGTTGAGTGGTTGAAGGGTCACAATAATACAATGGAAACTACAGGGACAAGCCGAGAAGCCAAAACCATACTATAATCTTGTTTAGTAGTAAAAGAATCACAGTGATACAATGGAAACTACAGGGACGAGTCCAGCAACATTAACATTGGGTTTGTATAAAAGCACAAGGCAAAGTCACTCATTAGAAGACGCGCGACATCACAAAACAATAGACACGAATCACATCAATATTAAAATACCAGTGTCAATACATGTTGTCAGTGAAAAGTATGAGTCCATTGGGGGGATATAACCGATAAACGTGTTCTCCTAAAAATGTTTAAAAAATATACTTGTATTCAATTTAGTTGTCATGTCACGATATATCACGTATCACGGTATGAGGCCTCTGTACAAAGTAACAATGATTTGAAAAATATCACGTGACCATATAAAATAAATAAAAACTCATGCAAGTAAAAGTATAAAATGGGTTAGTTCTTGGGTTGGGTAAAGATAATTGAATCTGTATGTATATATTGATTGAATAATTATCATCAATCCATCAAATCATGTAATTCAAGATGGCCAAAAAATATCCGGATGTACATTTTATTTGTTTTTAATTAATACGTGTATGTATTTTTATTTAATACCCAGAATAACAAAAATAAACTCTCTGTTTTTGAAATGAAATCTACTGTTACAGTAGGAGAAATTTTATTCATTTTCATTGTTAATCATTGATTTGTGATCACGATTTTCTGCAGTACTTAAACGGAATTGTCCTCACCGTGTTTGGAATGCTAGATGATGCAACAGAAACCAGCGCCACTACCTCTTGATAATTATAAATTCTCTTCTATTGCCACTTAAGATCAAGAACATAAAGCTAAATGTTGTTAATCCAAATGTTATGTTTTAATTATCTTTGAGTTTGAATTACTCAATGCCCAACCGACCTTTTATTGTAAAATTAAACAACGGACAAACACTTTTGTTAGGGCTTTCGCTTCCTGCCCGAGAACCTAGAGAATTGGGATCTAAACGAGGTAAGGAGTGTTTGGGACTCCTGCCTTAAATTTTGTTCGGCTATGTTTAGTCTGAAATGGTGTTAGTACACACATACACCAGAACAAGTGGTTTTAGTCCTCTTTCTATTATAACAATGTGGAGGATATTAGTGGTCAATTTAGTAGACATATTCATGATAAGGTTTTGAGATGTTTTTGCTATTACGCATTGTTTTACGGGAGTAGGAGTGTTTACGTGTTTGTCTGTTTTTCCTTCTTTGGCACTTATCTTATGATGACCTTATTCCTTAACTTCTAAAATTGTGCAAGCCGAATTAAGGAATCAGCGTGTCCTCAACTTAATGTTATTGCGCTTGCACAAAAAGACGGTGACCTTAGCCGTTCTAGTACAGATTATAACCGTCTGAGATTATGGCCAAGGCCATGTACTACCAAATGAAAACATCGTGATTGTTCTAATTGGTGTTGATAAACTGCGCCTCATGAAGTACGTATACGTCTGTATGAAGCAAACAAGATATGAAGTTGTTAAGCCCATATGACCTAAATTGTAGCTTACAAGCGGTTTGCTTGAACATACACTTAAAACATGTTTGTGACGTCATCCATTGTTCTTTTTGTACTCTATATGGGTTATTATACTGCGTTCCGTACTTTTTTTTCTACTGACTGTCAAATATTTGAAGAATGGACGGTCAATTATTTGAAGAATGGACAGTCATTGTTCAAATAATCGACAGTCATTGTTCAAATAATGGACAGTCAGTAGAAATAGTAGTATGGTGTGATTAAGATACTGTAGAATCAAGACGTGTGTTTACAAACTTGTTTTTCTTGTCAATGCTATCAAAATTGTGAAGCACTTATTTGAAGAAAAAACAAACTTTAAAACACTTTTTCATTTAGGTTTAATAAATATTTATTTTTTATTTTTCATATAATTCCGATTTTAGGTTGTAACAACTCAATGCCCAATGAAGATATGACTGCGATTTGCGCAGTCGTTAGGGAAAAGGAAAATGTTTATTTGTTGTATGTCCCTTAAAGAGTAGAAAACAAAACAAAAAGTTTCCGTATTTAGCGAATAATTCACACTGATAACACATTTAGCACTTGCTATATGTCCGAAGAAGTTTCATTTTAAAGATGATTATTTTAAGTAATAACCAAAATAATTATTTACAATTATATGTATATAAGCGCAAAATTATTTTGGTTTGAAGAGATTCACATGATAAGTATCTTTTCCATGGGTGTGAAAGTGTCCTATAAGTTGACAATAGCGCCATGAAATTCATGATTTGGACCTCGTTGTTTACACGTTTTTAGTGAGTAAAACGCCTCAAAATGTCCATTATGTCTCGGACTGTTCTTTCTCTGACATAATGGACAGTTTTCGGCCTTTCACTCTTACATAAATGATTTAATTTCGAGTGTTTAGACGATGTTCTTATGTATAAGTCTTAAAAAACGTTTGTTCTGTTCTGTTCTGTTCTGTTCTTGTACATCAGTGAACCAGCGAACCAAACTAAATTAGTTATTCTCGTTTTGTTATGTTTTTGACATATTAATATCATTCAACATTTTGGCGATAACTATAAGTTAATTGATACAGAAATCATTGCAATATCTTACAACATGTTGGAACATGGTTGGAGATATTATCTGCAGAATTTGAAGAAGTTTTAATACTGGGGTAAAGTTTAGATAAGTTTAACCTCAAGACGCCTTTCGTCATAACGCAGAGTTTTCTTTTTCTGTGTACTAAATGTTTTCGCTATCAAATTTCAATCGGCAGTTTATAATGGATTTTCTCAAAAGTGTCATGTATTTCAGCAGTTTGAACATAACATTCACGCACGCCTATATATATTTTTTATAGTTAGTGATAAGGATGCCTGTGATCTTGGACGCCTTTCTAAGACGATATACTTGTGTATAAGTCTTGATAAACGCATACGTGAAATAAGTATCTTAGGGAGGTGGGGTGGGTGTGGGTAGGGGTGCTGGTTACGTTTATTTTACGACGCCACCGGGAAATTCATTCATCGGCGTCTGACCCAGTGATTGAATCAGTATCGTTGTGGACCATAGTGCACAGACATGGGATGTAACTCTGGTTTAAACTACTACTGTTCTATAACGTGCATGAGCATTGTCCCACGGGACCCCGTTTAATCGTCCCTCTCGGAATACTGATTGGTTTGGTTAGTGCTGATGCGAGTGATCGAACATACGTCCTAAGGATTGATAGTCAAGTGTCTTAATACTAGATCACGGACTCACCATCATTCTATTTCAGCGCAAAGAGACCATATATGGCCCCGCAAAATAATCAAACCAAACAGATCCGTTAAGTCACACTATATAAATACAATTGGCAAAACACAAGAATTAAGAAACCGTCTTCAAACACAAATCAGCAACGCAGCGTTTGTTCTACCAATCAATATAAGATAAAAGGTTTTAGAACTTTATGTGGTGGTTGTTCGTTTGATTCTCTCGTTCAGTGTCGTTTGGGCGCTTACCTTGTGCCTCTAAACAGGGTTAATATTTGATATATTATCGTACACCAGCTCATTCCTTTGCAAATTGGTAGGAATTGTTGCTGAACTCCTTCCTTCCATCTACAATAACCAGACCCGCATTTCTACTATGAGTGTGTTGGAAATTGAGTGTCACTCATGCAAGGCTGCGTATGCACACTAGTTATCTAAATGAACATTTTTCTCCAGCAATATTGTCAATCTCTCTAATTGACATTGTGGAGAAATTGAGGAAACCTACTATTTCTTCTTCACCTGTCCACTATAGCATGCCCATATATTTAATCTATGCGACCAGTTATCTCCAAAAGACCTTTCTCTATTCAAGTTTTACTGCTTGGATCAAAAGACCAACCGAATGATATTCAACCAAGTTCATTATCACATTTGCCAATTTAAACGATTCTGGATTCCTTTCAAATCAGAGCAAACCTGATTCTACCACTAACCTAACATGTCCAAGTCCATCCCTTCCTCCCTCCAATCGTCTATTTCCCTTTCCGTTTATTGCATTTTGCCTACTTCAAACGCATATTATTACTTACGTCAAAATACACGTGTCTTACTCCTTTTAACGCCTTCACTATATAACAACCAGTCATTAATTAGCAAATATTTACACAATTATAAGCAGCTTGAAAGACTGGCAGAAGCGAGACATAGTATGAACTTCAAAGTTTCCTTCTCTATTCTGTCGTGACTATCTTGTTTTGTGTATATATCGATTGTCTACTGTTCATGTCTTATTACTATTATTAATAATTATACTGTGCTCAAACTTTGTATACCATGTAATTAAAAATGTAACGTTGGAACTAATATTGTTTAAACGAAATGGTAATAGCAGATGTAGGAATTGGCCATTAATTTGGTTGTGAAGGACAAATTACAGTCATTCGTATTTTCAACTGCCTTATTCACACTGTAAACACTGTCTCCGCTTTTACAAATGTGTTGTATAGTAACCATGCTGAACAATAGAGAAACGATGTGGATGGAGCATTTAAAAAACTTAAAACATATAAACTGTACAAACACTCGTATGAAACTGAATCGTTTTGCAAATTTACCTTTTCCACATAGATCTAGTCTGGCAAAATTAAGATGTGAGGTTGCGCCCTTACGTATTGAAACAGGTCGTTACCAGAATATTTCAGGAACAGAAAAGGTCGGTCCTTTTTTTGCATTAATGTTGTCTGAGAAATATACTCTTTTACAATGTCCAGAATAAAAATACTGATTGAAAAATGTTATTTGTTAGTTTCAAAATAATGATAGTCTCAATGATGAAGATAAGTTTGTACTCCTGTTCATCCATCCTGATTTGACTAGGACTTTAGAAAAAACCTGCTTTGATATTTTGACTACTCGAACTAACATTTTGCATAGTAAAATATGTCAATTAGTCAATACTGAATTTTTAAACAAATGTCTTGGCACACAGCTTCTGTCACGACATGTGAATGACTTATTTGGTATGATGTGTTTTAATATAATTCGATATTTTATTAAAATAACATGCTGTTCGATTTTGTAATCATCTGACTTATTTTAAGACTTAGGCCCAGTCTTTAGTGAAAGAAACGCTGAATATATTATATTGCACATATTAAAAATGTTTTAACTGAAATGATGTATGTGAATGAGACTTCAATAAAATAACTATGCATTATATATCGCATATATGTATTATGGCAAAATAACAGTAAAATATAAAAAAACAACATTAAAATAATGAATTGTTGATACATATTAGTTAAATCGAATGAGTAACTGTATCTGAAATCTAGCCCGAGGAAGCCAATAATCAAAACAAGCTAAATGTGTCCGCTGTGATGGCAAGGACACACCCTGATTGTTTATCACTAAGTCTGAAATGACGCGCCATATGCATGTAGCAAAATCGTGACATTTCTTCTCCGCAGTAGACTCTTTATGGTCCATCAACGAGATAAGGAACATGCATGACCACTATAAAAGTTTTGCGCTTGCAAGTTTGAATCAAATCGTTCCTGCTACTACTGAAGTAAGCTTTAAGACTTTTGTTTGACATTGAGCTTAAACTATTTTACGAACTGAATAATTTGTATTCGACATTTTCTTTTATTTTAAGACAAGTATTTCGTAGTGGTTGATATATTAATTAACTCGAATAAATCGTATTTTTTCAGTCAAGATGACTTTGACACTTTTTGCTTTGGCTGCACTCTCTGCGGCGACTTTCGCAACAACAGAGGTATGATAAGATATTTATGAGATTGTAAAAAATTGCTAAAGCAGGGAAACGTTGATGATGTTATACTTTTTCTTTTTCAGTATACATGTTTTTTACATTTATAATAAAATTTGATTACAATAAAACTTAAGTCATGTATAGAGAAAAAATAGAATAAGAAAAATGATGTATTTCAATATGTACATTCAAATTCCAAACTTGAAGCAAAATATGACAGCAAATACAAATATATTCATAAATGTCATAGGTGAACCACTTGGTTATGACGGTCGGCCCGGGTCGCGTTGTGCAAATGGACGTGATCCATGACGAGGACGCCAAAACCGCCATGACAATCATTGGGGACGTATCCCAATACGTAAACGGGATACAGACCGTCAACCTGCACGACTACAACACGGTAACTGTCTGTTCATAGTAGCTAGTATACGAGTATTTAAGTACTCGGAGGAATGTTATCAATTTTTCAAAATAAATGTTAACAAACGTATGCGATATATTTTTTATCCAAAAAAACAGAGCAATGTTTAAGTACACCTAATACAAAATATCGTAATAATAATAATATTAAAGAGGAAACGGCGTGAAATTGAAAAAGTTAACAGAACCTGTCACATGGCATACTTACACTGTCAGTGAATATTTAGCTGCAATATATTCGATAGATTATAGGTACAATTTGATTAAATATTGCTCAGGTTGAGCGCAGGCAAGCAAGGAAGATCTAGTTTATTGAGATTCTTATGTGAAAATGAATGCAGTGACTGGGACATTCTTATCGTTAGTCCTCTTATTAAAGTAATAACCACAGCAACAAGTACTCTTTTGGAGAGATAGATTAAAACAAAACTCTCACGAATGCATGACAAAGCCATACAAACTGCGATAATATATAAAAACATAGTAGAATAAATGAAATTGATAGTAAGTCACTGTAAGCGTAACGTTTATTAGACACAAAAGAAAACAATTGGTGGGGTTCAAAAACTGACAACTCTCCGAATAAAAGCGTTTATGCGTTTCTAATAATTGGTACCATTTTCTACCAAACCAGACCTGGATATCCGGTCATTTCAGCCATGGAAGATATACTTATCTTCACCCACGGGAAAAGATAAAATACCCGGATATAAGGGTCTATTTTTTGCAGACCGTTGTGAAACATTCGTCTTTTGATTCATAATGGAAGAACTTAACAGACGGATATTCATTACCCTAATTTAAGTCATACCCACGAAAAAGAGATGTAACTGCTGTAAATGCGACCTTATTGACTGTTATATTAATGTTCTTTAACATCTCAAATCTTCCAAGTCTGCCCTAATTTCTTGTTTAGGGTGGATTTATGGTATTTATCATCCATTTATAGATTGTATTTTTGTCATTTTCTTGTAAAATGGTGTCCTTTGAATTGTCAATTTCGTTCAATGCTGCTCAACTTCAAGTATTAATCTTACTTTTAGAAGAATGTTACTGAATGTGTATTTCGGATATGCTTTCAAGTTCGGACGATATATACGGAACACATGATCTGATTTAAACCACATGTGAAAAGGAACTTTTGAACCTTTTTTATGCTAATATAAGTATAAATATCTCTTACAATCTAATACTTTATTCAGTACCCCGACTGACGTCAGCATTAGATTAGACACATGATTGGAGTAAAACCTATTCTAACGTGTCTTTGATATGTTCGTTACATTGCACATTCATATTGACACCTGCTTATATACATCATGCTCCCCTGTTTTAATATATGTCATTATTGTTTCTAAAAATCGTTTCTTGTATCGTCTCAAATTGTGTTTTTAACGTTGCATACTGAATGTTGGTTTTATTTCAACAGGGCTATGGTGTCTTGAAGAATATCAACAAGAAAATATGTCTTCTAGCGCTGGCGTTGATTCCGATGCAACCGTCGTGGAAATACAGAATGGTTTGTCTTTTTATGGTTTATATATCTTATGGAACATAATAATAATCTTCGTTGTTACAGAAATGAATTTAGAGACTTGCCATACCAGACATGACAGCTATTTTTGCCTTTTGATTCACCGATTGTATGCTGTAGAATAATGTCGACGTTCAAATTGAAGCTACCTTAATTGACAAACATAAAAATCCATAAAAAGCAAAGAAATTATAAAATAAAAAGCAACGAAACAATTAGCTGTAATAATTAAAATTTATTTAGAGCTACATTTCTTTAATATATTTAGTTTATTTTTTAAAGGAATTTAATAAGTTACATACGAAATAACATTTCAGAATTTTTCAGTCAACATAACAGGAATATTGCAATTTTATAATTTCATAGTTTAGAATTTTACGAATAATTGTTTTGTAATTCAGCTAAATTTAAAAGACCGTTCTGAAAAATCTTTGTTGCCAGTGCATTGCTTTGTATAAACTGTAAACAAATGACCAAACGCTTGCAATTTTAAACCGGAGTTTTCATTGTTGTTTTTTTATTCGAAATTTCGATGCTATGAATACTGAAAAATGTTGTGAGCCAGACATATATTCAATTTTGGAAACATGTTGAATTACTTATTCAATGGTGTTGATTCCGGGTGTTGTAGGTTATTCACTATTTTTGTTTCAAATTTGCTCAATATTTAATATCGCTGAAATACTTTATACATCATTTCGTAAGAAATAGAACAGAATTAGGATGTGGTCACTTTAACGAATCCGTTTTATCAAAACTTGTTGTTCATCTGGCCTCGTTTTTACGGCCGTGCCTATCTATATGTTTTGGTGCAATTGTGTACTTGCATATGATGTGACGGTCTTATTAAAGTTTATTTACAGATGAACGTATACCAATACCATATATAATTGATTGCAATTATCGACTGGATATTCTGTATTTTAATATTTCAACAGGGTATAACAAATGAAGTACATCACCACTACATGAACATTAATCAAACAAAAATGACAAATGAGGAAGTCTTGACTCTTGCTGGACCAAACATAGCAACATTCTGCCACGATTATGGAACGTACTATGCAGTTGCCACACCAGTCGCTAACGTCAAGAGAGGTACGACAGCTGAACATGTTAATTCCTTGTTTGTCCAATAATTGGTTTAAGTAGTAAACTTGACATTAAAAATCTAGTTATGAATAAGTAGTTATTACAAACTATTCAACAGTGTTAAGCACCCACTCTATTCAATTTGTAAAATTAACATTATTGGTATATATACATTGCTATGTAAGCTGTAGGAATCTCATTTAAACAAATTTGAACCGTTGTAGCAGTCGAAAGCTACCAAGCATTATATGTTAACACCGTAGTCATGAAAGGAATTTCATTATTAGCTTAAAAGAACAAATGCTGTACAATAGCTGTTCAGAAATAAGCATAATTTTAAAGTAAGAGTGAAAGGATAAGGTTTTATTTAGACTGCGCTATATGTTTTCATTGTTCAACAATAATAAATATGTTAATATGTTTAAATTGGACCGAAAATATTCAACAATCATATCAATTAAATTTTCCAACAATGCTGTTGATATTGTCAAGCCTAAATAATACTGCTACTTAAAGACAGAATTTGGATTCGAAGTGATATTAAGGGGATGATTTATTATTTGAAAATAACACTCACATTCTGCCTTTAGATACTGCAGGTACCCCAGCGACACTGGACAGTAAGTATATACGAGGGTCATTCATTAAGTTTCCGGACTGACCGTGCAAAAAAACAGAAGTCAAATTACTTTACCTTGTACGAGATTTGATTTGGAAGATCGTTTGTATTTTTCTTTGAGTTATCTCCAT
This sequence comes from Mya arenaria, assembly GCF_026914265.1. Taxonomy (NCBI): domain Eukaryota; kingdom Metazoa; phylum Mollusca; class Bivalvia; order Myida; family Myidae; genus Mya; species Mya arenaria. Next base: position 48,679,846 of record NC_069134.1, read on the forward strand.
TTGAATTTTGTTTAAAGATAACATTTTGAATTTGGTTTCATGTTTTGAATAATAAGTTAATTGTTTTCATCTTGCATTCAGGTGCTTATGGAATTTTATCTTCTTATTCCGAGAAGTGGCATACTTTCACTTTCAACGCAATATACCAACAAAGTATATACGTTTATAGTCTTAAAACATCATGACGTGTTTTCTTCTGAGTGATAAATAAAATGTAGTTTATTAACCTTTACAAAGAAGTCTACACATTATTAACCACCGTATTGTTAATGGTTTCCATGTTGTTTTTCAGGTTTTTGTTTTCTCTCATTTTGTATCACCGACCAGCTCGAGTACGGAAAATTGTCGGCTTAGGGTATCATCCCTGCAGAACAAGAAGAATTCAAGAAATCTGTTCTTTTACTCTGTTTTGTGTTTTTCTGCATACAATAACTAAAAACAACTCATAATCTATTCTAAATAAAGTACGCAAAATCAACCCAATTCTTCTGTTTTCTTGCATACCGGACAAATGTTTCTTGCATACTGGGCAAGTGTTTCCGGTCAGTGTTGAAAAAAATCGGTATTTCATCCCGCATGGAAAATGAGTCACGCGCATCAACGCTCCAAATGAAATACCATAATGTACAATTTTATGCATTTTAATTTATGACGTTTCAGGCAAGCAAAATCAAATAAATAATTATTTAAAGAAGGAAAATAACATTATATAATCATTCAAACTCTGTAAAAAATCGATGTTCTTTAGTACTATTTGACATCAACTTTGGTTTGAAATTACAGATGTCAGATTAAGTTTGAATATAGTTATGTCTTATTATTTTGTCTGTAGCATGGATAAAAGTTATCGTTGAAAGTTTGTTTAAATGGAACGTCTCGAATTTAGCTAGTTATATTTAATATCACGAATTGCGCCAACATGCAAAGTTACAAATACATACTTTTATCATGTAGGAAAATCTAAATCATACTACTGGAAAAAGCCCGGTAGTAATTTAAGTGAACCGGTGCTGAAACCTTCAATACATCACTACTTTGTCCTATCTGTTAACAGGCAAGAACCGTTTTAGAGCCATCATAAACCTTTTTATGACATATATTATCAAGGGATAAGTTAGAATATTCATACAAGAAGAAAAATCGGAGTCGTCTTATTAACAAGAGAATTAATTTTTCCTTAGATCAATATATTCAATTTAATTTTCAATAGAAATAAAGCAATTAACGCATGATTGCGCAAAAAAATACAGCATTGATATAATGACAAATTGGATGTACAACATCCTCCGAGATGTCTAAAACTGACCTAACAGGCTTTAACGACTTTGTTACGACACAAGGTCCACTGCATGATACGTTACTTTGGTATACATATGAATTCATACATGTTAGAGCATCTTCAAAGTATAGTACATCTCAAGCCAGTGCCAGAAAATTACTTTCAGTCAAGTCCAGATTCCTATTTTCATAATTTTGACGTATATTGTGTCTACGAATGATCTTACTTCTAGAATGAACATATATTTTAATGCTCGAAAGGTTGCCGTTTTGGTCGATTAAAACAGAATTGGTCAACTTAAACCAGCTAGTATTGTTATTTTACATTCATTGGTAACAATTGTTTACCATGAAGCATTTATTACTTTTCTCATTTTTGTCAGTTTATCTCTGTCGATTGAAATTCAAAATGACAATATAATGTACCTGTATTGACAACACAGTCAACGCCCCTAACAACGGCTGAAGTGGTATTGTTTTTTTTTTAAAAATCGCTAAATTGTATTCAATGACCTGAATGATCAGAAAAATAGATAGCTACACTGTGGACAAAATACGAGATGTTATGTTGTAGGCGACACTTAACCACAACGACAACTGTTATGAAAGATGAATACAATCTGCAATACCGATCTTCCATGAGCACAAAATAATCCAACCTGTGATAATAGCTGTCTGAGCTCATTTGAGACATTTTGTACATCAGTATAACACTGCCAACATTATTTTTAGTTCATTTAAATATTCATTGATACAAATTTTATTAATATTTTTGGGCATCGATCTCTGCAAAGCTCTGTCAAAACCATATATTAAGGTGCTGTTAAGGCACTGTATTTCACACGGGAAGTGAAACTGTGTCGAAAATAAAAGTGGAACATTTATTAATAAAAACAACATTTTAAGAGGTTGGTCCATCAGTCTTAAAGGATATGTTTATAAGATCCAAACAATGAATTTCTTAGTAAAGAAGTCAAATGGAGATAATCAGAGATTCCAACATCTCAGTGTAAACAACCTTTTTAATCACAATTGTTTCTAAACAAAGGCATGTTTACAAAATCTAAGAGCCCTTCTGCCTAGAGTTTAATCTGATTTAGCATTACGCAACACATCAATTATTGATTCATTGTATAATTTCCGAATTCGATGTTCTACAAATCCCATTGTTCTTTGTATCTATTGTGAAATGTTTAGGTGCAAGATAAGACCCAATATAAATTGATAAAATTGGTCCTGTCAATGTCACTTAAGCGTATCAATAACGTTGTTTACTTATTTTCAGGTTGGTGTATCATCACAAGCTGTATGGCTGATGCAGACGTGTACGCACAATTGTCAGCGTAGAATATGTTTACCCTCATAAATAAATACTACTAATCGAGTGCTTAACGTTTTGTTTTGTTTTCTTTCCGTAGAAAGTTCACAAACTCAATTTACAATGTCACACATAGAGACATTATCTCGATCCTGAAAACTGAAATATCTAAAAACTGACTAGAGTTCCGAGGTTACAGTTCAAATAACATGAATGAAACAAGCCAAATTTGCATGAAGAGGCTGTTAACAGTAGTTTTCGTTTCGACAAAGAGCAACGTGTTGTCCGAACTCGACAAGAAACGTCACTTGCAGATGCAATCAACCTGAAATAAGAAAGTCACATTTTCAACATTCACGAGGGTGTTGTTTTAAAAAAAGACTTGAAGTAAAAAATGCATTGCAAGTTGCTGTACTGAAGGCAAAGAAACAATATTTAGGGTGAAAAAAATACATGCGAAATATTCAGTTGTCTATACGGGCGGTCAACCAAATTACTTGCGAGTTATATAACCACGCATGCCTGGGTTTTGCTCATTAACCACAGACAATTAAAAATAATGTATGTCCATATGGGTGGCGGTATCCATCGAAAAGACGGTCAAATTTCACATTTTTAAACCCACCAGGCTAGCAGACAAACTATTTTCAGTCGAGCCCCAGATCCGAATTTGTTGGTGTTTCAGTTTTGAATAAAACCAGCCAAAAGTGTTAAATTGTAGCAGAAAAGTGGCGTTTAAACTGAAAAAAGCATTATATCATTTTTGGAGACTGATATTGCCAAAATTGACCTCCAATGTTTTCTAAACAGATATTTGACAACCACTAATTCAAAACTACCACTTTCTAACTATTGTCTGCTACCTGAATGTATATGTAAACCATCGGCGGATGCCCCCGGTACACTTTTGCGCTCTGCTTATGCAGTGTATTTTTTGTATTTGTCATTGCGTTGCATTTCGTACAGTTTATCTACCGTTGCCTGATTTTGAGAACTGTATCATCATAATGATTAATTATGTGTAAAACACCAAGAAGTATGCGAAGTCGTGCATACCCTACTCGTTTATTGTTCCTGCGCAATGGCAGTTTCCGATTTGATCCTTATTACGCTATGAATTGTTATGTGTGTCTCTTTTCAATGCTTTGTTTAGAGTTGACGTAAAACATATTTTCTGGGCCTTTTGCAAAACATAAACAGTATGCAAAAAAGCGTTTGTTGTTTTTGTTATGTCTTTTTATTAGGGGCCTAGACACCAGATGATACAATTGCAAGAAAAAAAATGTCATAAAATTGATATCATTGTGTACAACGCATTGTATCTTACTTACTGAAGTATCACATCCTTTACGACACATGCATCTTTCGGAGTTTTTGCGCATTTTTCCAATTCGAAATTTACTGGGGTTGTCTACCACGTAACACCAGTATGTTTAAAAATAGCCGGGTATATTTATCAGTGCCAGTCACGTGACTTTCACATGCTTAATATACTTCCCGGAAGAACGGACATTGGAAGAAAGCGGAATACTGCTGCAAAACAACGTATACACAGAACAACATGGTGATCAAATTGATCGATGAAATTTTTTGAAAGAGGTTAACTCTGCTGAAAAGGACAGCCAGTTGCTAAAACGCTTATTGACAGTTTAGAGTTTGATACGATCACATCACTTGCAAGTCGTTCGGAAAAACATTCCACGCTTTTTTAAACTGGATATCCATTATGCGTTAGTTTTTAAACGGGAAAACTCAGCTGTTACAGCGACATGATTGTTGCGTTTATTATTTTAATCACGTAAAATGATGTATTATCGGCCTCATACTAGCTCACATGGACAACTCTAGGCTTGTTTTGAGGAAATACTGTATTTGCCGATTTTGGGAGCATCTGGTGTCAAGTCCCTTTAAAATATTACATTTGTTACATGCTACATATTAAATGTGTATGAGGCCAAAGATTCCGGTGGCATGCTCCAGAAGGATGTTTTTAATCCAGGATGTGTTGAGGCTCGTTTTCCACTATTTTTTGAAACGCTCAAACACCAATTAATATCAATTTTGTTGTGTCTTTTTTAATAAAATACTACATTTGTTATATTGAATGTGTTTGTTTTAAGATGCATTTAGAATAGGATTTATATGAAGAGAATTGTTTAATAGCCTACTATTGATGTTGAATACCAAACAGACATGCCAGCACACGGTAAACAAACTGAAATATGTGCTGAAATATATTTTTCAACATGACAGACCCGTCGCCATTCGCCCTTGTCAATGACCCTCCCGGCATTGTTTCACGACTAAAGGGTACATGCATATCGCATAATACATTGTCAAATGCACAACCAAGCTCGTATTGTCGTATAGTCGTTTCCGACGTGTCGTAGTCATACACTTGCGATATGCATTACTTAAAATAAGTATGACTTTTTTATGAAAGTGACAGAAAGATTTCAGAGCTTTAATAACGAATATAATACTGTAACTGACTGCAATACTCGCGTAATTGAAATGCATCTAGGTTTATAATAAATATATATTTCAAAACTAAAATGCTTGAAATAAATACAAAAACTAGACCTTTTATCAAATACATTCTATACAAGTTTATTATCAATTTTATCGACCAAAATGTTCAATTTGATACAGTGACAATATAACATGAGATATCGCGTGTTACAGTCTGCAACAAAACATAAACCGCGATCCCTCGAATATTGAGTTCCCTGCTTAACTATAACTATAGTCGCGAGGCCACGACTTGTCAAAATATTGCTGCGGCGACAGTTGCGAAGCCTGTGCATGCAGGTTCCTTAATGCACTTAGTCGGGAGAGGATCACTAAATCTGCAAAACAAAAACATATAGTTACATTATTGGTTATATATTATGTATGTATTTTTAGATTGGTGTATCTTCTCATCATGTTCTACTGGAAAGGAAGTGTTGGATACATTGTAAGAAGTGCAGAAGAGCAGAAGCAGACGAGAAAAAAGCAGAAGGATTAGCAGAAAAAGAAGAAGAATCTTGTTTCCAATTCGATACATCAGACAATAATATTGTTTTAAAGACTAAAAACATCAAATATTTTTAGAAAAAAAAGAGTGTGCTATTGTTTACAATACCAAATCGTTCATCCTGAAAACAAATTAACCAATCATTAATTTATAAAACATTTTGTATATTACATGTTTCAATTGGAGACACAAGTATAAAATTGTATTATGTTTTGTGACGTATTCTAGGGCTCATATAAACTAAACATGATTGATTGCGCAAAAAAGTAATGCTAACACAAAAACAATAAATTTCAGAATAATCGGGTCATGCAAAAATACCGTCTTAAACATGATTTCGTGAAATATTCTTCAAGGGAATTCAATTCAATTTCAAAGGTATAAAATGTTTCAGTCTAACTCTTTATTCTCATTTTGGATTAATACATCTCTTGCTCTTTGTTTAAATATACAGTCAAAACTTGCTTTGTTGAAGTCGTCGGGGGACCTCGAGTTTTTGAACTTTGAGATAACGAACATTTGTTAAAATCAAAATACAAAATAAATGTAGAAACAATCCGAATTAGAGGTGACAAAATCGACTTTTGTAATTTGTAATATAGATAAACGGAATAAATAAATTTGGGACCACAATAAAAGTTCGACATGACAAGAAAATTGAGATAATAGAGTTCCAACTGTATGTGAATGGTATTTTTTTCTACTTTTTAACTCCTTGTACTAAACTCATAGATTAAAAAATGTGTTTTATTCAAAATGTCTTCTATATTCCTATAACATTTTAAATGATGTCTTTTTCATTTTAATATAACAGAATATATTCAATAATTCACAATTCAAAGTGTGAGCTGCCATTGTTATGATTTGCAATGCCACAAATATGATAATGATCCCGATCCTGAAAACATTGCAGTATCAATCTATCAACGTAGCTGATGTTGTTTTGAGGTTAAGGTGGAACTTTTCACCAAAAAAAATGCAGGTTCATAATGAACCAGGGATCATGTCTTCCCAAAGGAAATGTTGACAATGCGGTTTCGGTTTAATCCCTAAAGACGATTCTAACAATTCAAGTCCGAAATGATGCATTTATGAATTTCATCACTTTCTACCATTATTTTCATTAAAAGTAAACTTGAACGAATTAAGTGGGGGGTGGGTGTGCACCGGGTGCGCCCCTCCCCTGTATCCGCTTGTGAATCTTTACCATTTAGTTTATCAAAGTATAAAGCATAAAAGGCCGTATCAATTGGCGGGCATGAACGGTAGAATGAGTGAATGGATTTGTTTTTTCGGCGTCTTACGTAAAGCAAGGACATTCCGAGGTCATTTGCAACTGACGCTACGCAGACGCTTGTTTTGTTTGATTACTTTGAACCGTGTGCATATTTTCTGATTAACATACGGGCTTGCAAAAGAGTCTTAGTATAAATGATAGTAGCCAAACACAACATTTTGGTGGCTCGTTTCCTCTGCCTTTACATTGCTTTTTACCTCTTGTAATTTGAGAAGGTCAATACCTTAAAAGGTTGTATTTACCCTACTATAGCATACTAAATTGAGACCACTTAAATCAGGGGAGACTGTTTTAGGCAACATCAAAAGACGCATAGTTCGTTTGTGATCACGTCTGCACTATCTGATTATATACCACAAAGACGGCCAAACCGGGGCAATTCTTCTTGGTAGTGGACTCGCTATGCCACAATTAAGTTGGGAGATAAATATACAATGCATGGCCACAATAAAACGCTTGGAATTATGAGTTTTCCTTTAAATCGTTTTTAGTATTACCACAGTCCGAATAAGATTTTTGCCAGAATGTAATATGTATTTCTGCGAAATTAAAGTTCTCTTTTGCATACTTTTAAAGTGACACTCTATTTAAATCTTTACATACACATGTTTAGCAAAAAATAATTTTGACGGATCATCTGTTTCCTTTATAAGAACAATTGTTTTCGACATTTATTCATTCTTTTTGGATTTTTTTAAACAATAGTATTAATTGTGGTATATCTTATTTGGGATTAAAACTGCATCTTTTAACGGAATAAATAAAATACTGAATAGAAATATTAAAATCACAACATAAAAACATACATGGATGAATAAATACATAGATTGTAAAAAAAAATGAGGCTCAATGACATTGAAACAATTTACTATGTTTGCTCTATTTGCATCAATTTTCGCAACAACAGCAGTATGATGAAATGTTCAAGAAACTGTCGAGAATAGTTTTAAAAGGAAAAGTTCAACGGTCCGGGCATGTAGACTATAAGTATCATCCGTGGTCGAGAGTGTAAGATAGCTTCATTCCCACCCGAGCGTAGGGTGTTTTGCAGAGGTTTACCGAGTTTCCGCAAAACACCCTGCGCGAGGATCGGGATGAACCTATCTTACACGAGTGGCTATGGTAGATGCTTTTTCTCCCACCTCAGTTAAACATAATTAAGTAAAAATGTAACTCTTTTGTGCTTAGTGAAAATAATTGCGTATGGATATGCGATAATTCGTGGTTGTCATGGATAAACGCCAGTGATTCAGATTATGTTAATAGTCAAATCGGTCTTTAAATAGATCTAAGGAGAGTGAAGCATTATTTCTTGAAAGGTGCGTGAAAACTGTTGTATGGTGACATTTGAAGCGAGAAACAATTAATAAGCGTTCTATATATTGCCACATGACAAAGGTTTCTGTGATGCTAAAGACGAAAGTCTTCAACAAGGGAGGTAATTACAATGTGGTGACCATTAAAAAGGAGTTCCATACGGGCATTTTATCTTCGCCAGTGGGCAAGATAAGAATTTCTAGCATGGTTAAATCATTGGATCTACGTATCTGAGGTGGGAGAATAAAATATCTACATCAACATTGTTTGAATAAACATATCTTATGTGATATGAATACGCATTATTCTATACTAATTGTTTGATGCTCCATTGTGACGGAAGCGGAGAGGTTTTAGAATCACGCTCGAGTCCGTTTCCTGGGTATGGTGAGAGGCGGACACCTTAACCACTGGACCACTGTCACACATTATATGGGTTATAGTTCTATATCAGGCGAATCACTCAGTACAAATGGACAGTACGGGTCGCTTTGTAAACTTGTAAGTAACCTATGACAAGGATGCCAATATCGCATTGACTATAACTGGATACGTCTCCTACGATGAGAAAGGGATACAGCCTTTTAACATGGCACGGTACCATCCTCTTTATTTAGATTGTCAGAAAATGTGAATGCATCTCAGTAGCTCAGTTGGTGAAGAACTCGCCCTGTTAGCAAAGGGGTCCCGGGTTCCAGCCCTGCAATTGTCGTACATTTTTCTGTCCCAATTGTACTTCAATGGATAAATTCAAATTCTGACAATAAATAATGACAATTTAGCAGGTGGAGCAATGATCCTATTCATGTTATGTATTTTCATTTCTCAGTGATTGAATTTAAAGCTGCACTCTCACAGATTTACAGTTTTTACATTTATTTTTTTTTGCCTTGGAAAGAGCAAATTTTTGCGTAAATATATGCAAACCAATGATAAAAGATTGCTGATAAAAGATCTGATTGCAGATTTTTTTTTATTTCCTTTAAATTATGCACCAGTCAATTGTAACCACGCCCCCCCCCAGGTCCGGGGGTATACCGGGGATAGCCGGGGAAATGGGCCGTGTTTTTACTTTCCAGGTGGCCATGCAGGGCCGGGTGACCGTGGTGGTTTTGTCTTTGCCCAAAATATAGCGGGGGATGGGCCTACCAAGAGTCCCTGGGGTGCGGGGGCCTTTGGCAGGGATTTTACCATTTGTTCGTCCCAGCAGGGCGGAGATTTTAGCCGGGGTTGGCTTGACCGGAAGTCAAAGTCCCTGCTATTCCCTGGACCTGGGTGGGGAGGGGGGTGTTACAATTGACTGTTGCATAAATGCCAGCTTCATCAACCCAACTCGAAGCCTTTATTGAATGTCCTTATGAAAATTCGATCTTTAGTACATACATCAACCAGGTTTAGTGGACATTTTTTAGTAATCAAATTCCTTAATAACTTATTATTAATTTGTTTTTGTTTGCAACAGGTTGTAGATGGGGATGATGACAGACCAGCCAGCCGAACTCAAATTGGATTAGACATCATGCGGTAAATTATTAGTATTTCACAATCACTTTATGAAAATGTATCCAAACTGTAGCGGGTTTGAATCTTTTAAGTTTATTTTTTCTGTTTGTTTCATTCCTAAATAACATTGTTTCATGCTGGTTGTAAATTATTTCCGGTCACGGCCATGAGATTATATCATTTTCTAATGAACTATTTTGTTTGCCTTTTTTTTTTTATAAATTACAGGTTTTTGACTTATCCCTAAATACTTCTTAATACATTTCAACATTCTGTAAAAGCACAAATGTATTGGTTCTTTTTTATAGCCGCCCGGTTGCTGAAGCTCGAGAGGACCTTTATGGACAAAAATCCTGTTCAAGATAGTTCTGTCTGGAATTCCATACCACCTCCAGAAAATAGAAAATGTCTTCAAGTAAGAAGAGATTCTAAGCAAGTGCATTTCTGACTCTTCTAAAATGCTTCTTTGTAGTCAATTACCTTGGAGTTGTTTAATACTCATTGCAAAATATTCAAACATGATATATTTCATCTATTTTGTCTTGATCTTTGAATCCGTCAAATTACACTATGACTATCATTATGTGACTATATCAACGTTGACGTCATTTGATGTTGACGTCATTTTCTGTTCATTATATACATACAACCTGATGAAGGCCGAATGGCCGAAACGTTGTTTCATAAATAAATAACTTGTGTTGAAGTTGGACTTCTTTAATTATCACCATATGTGACTATATCAAATTTATGACTACATAAAGAAGTGTCTATGCCTCAAATGATTGTTAACTGGTATACCTTCACAGTAGTAGTTAGTACTTTTATTCTGTTAAAAGCATTGCATTTATGTTATTTGCAGATTCTGATGTGCCAGCAGCCTGAAGTGGTCAAACAATTTGGAACTGGATGCAGCACAGAATCCCATATTTTAAGAGAATGCAGATGTTAGTCACCCCTGTCAAACTTGTTTGTTTGAATAATACAAAATGTGACATTTACAGCAAATATGTAATAATTGAGCAACGCATAGACAATTGCAAAACTCTGTTCTGTTAATTTTTAGCCATATTTAGCATTAAAAACCAGATACTTTAAGTTTTTGCTGTTTTTTTTTCGGTTTCTTTTATTCATGATTTTTTCAAGAAGACACCGGCAGCCAATTGTATAAACAGATTTACCCAGGGTAATATTTTACCGGCGGTAATTTTTCTGGTAAATTGGCGGTAAGCAATTGTATAAAATAAAATTAATATTTTACCAAGCTATTTACCGCGGTAATATTTACCCTCCTCCAAGAGGTGGGTAAATTGATTTACCGTCTCAGTTACCAGAATCAAGATGGCCGACCAGACATAAACAAACGATCGATTCACAACTCATTTTGTCGATTTTAAAGACAAATTGAAACTGTTCGTGAATAGAAAACTGTTCCATTACATCCATATCAATAGAAGACAGGAATACAGAGGTAAGAAATCGCCAATAACCACTGTGTGATCAAATAACTGCATTAAAAATATTCCAACGAACAAATTACAAAAACAGTGACACAAGAAATCTGGGGTGCGTTTCAGATAGATTTTACGATCTGCCATTATCGTAAATTTACGATCATAATAATGACCAAATTAACGATAATCATAAAGGCGTTTCAGAAACGTCTCGTAAACTCTCCGGTCGTACGTAAAAAATATCGATAAAGCACAGCGTTAAAGCGAGTGACCCAGTCTGAAGTGAAATGACGTTGCGTCATATTAACCTGATGAGCGCACCTGTCTTTTTTATTAATGATAATTATAGTAACAATAATAATAATAATAATAATAATAATAATAATAATAATAATAATAATAATAATAGTAATAACTCGTGGTCTCCATTCTGATTAACCATCTGCTATTTATGTTACAATTGTATCTTAAGTACATTATCATCCGGGATTTTTTGTGATGGAGGCAGTGGCGGGTTCCGACGCTCCCTTTAAAATGTGTGTAATTATAATGAAAATTGGACAACAAAATACATTAGTCTTTGATAAGTAAAATATTATAGTTTGCGTAATATGAATGTTCTATAAAGTAAATGGAAACGTGCAGCATGGTGCTGATGATGATAGTCACGATGATGCGACGACAACGGCAATGATGATTGAATAATAATAATGCGACAACGACACTATAATGATGATGCGATGACGACGATAGTGATAATTCAGTGACGACAAAGACGAATATAATGATTATTATAATGATAATGCGACGACGACGACGAATAAGATGATGATAATAATAATGATGATGCGACGACGGCAATGATACTAATTATGATGTGACGATGACGACAATGATCATGACGAGATGATGATGCGTAGATGTTGCTGATGATTGGTGATGTGGATAATGATGAAGGTGGTGAAGTTGGTGGTGGTTGTGGTGAGTATGGTGGATGATGATGAGGATGATGATGATGATGACTGATTCCAATCATCAACAACCGGCCTTAGTTCATATAACGAGTAAAGTTCATACGTTTATGCACCAAAACTGTGACTGAGAGTTATTGTATTGGGAAACCGTTCGAAAATACAATTTTGACTGGTTGGATTTTTTGTATGAAGACAATTCATAAATCCATCTTTATTGTGTCAATCGTTGTTATAACAGTGAAATAAACAGTATTTCAGATCCATTCAAAATACATGATAAAATCTACATTTGCAGACATGCTTTAAATACACAAAAATGAAATACAGCTATTTTACAAGCTCGTCTCATCAAAACACATTATTCAACAAAAAGTAACTTAACTGGTGCAGATTGCCATAGTGGTTAAGTGTTCAGAGTTTCATGCAATTATTATCTATTATCTATTTCAATCATGTTACGGTATACACTGGAGTATACACTTTATGTAGCATTCTGTGTTTATACATGAGCCAGTCAAAGTAAAAATAAATGTATTCAGAAATATCAGAAGATTCACTTAATTTCTATAAGAAGATGAAGTATGAAGGTTTACATGATCAACGATGGTAGTGTGTGTTTGATATATTATCATAAGTTTGAATAAATATATCATTTAAATGTTCCTATATAATTCAATTGTTTTAATCCTTAGAGGAAAAATGTATAACTGGATATACATCACAGTTGAAACTGTATACAAATATATATATTTTTGGAAAATCTAATGCTAATGGCTTTTAAATGCAAAGTCAAACTTAAAACAAAAATATAAGAAATTTCATTTCAAATAATGAAGGTTACACACAAATGCCTCACTGCCTATTTGACAGATTAAAGTATTATGTTGTGTTGGGATATATGCAATGAATTTCATGTTTTGTGTCAATATACTTGTAGTTATCTGCTGGGTCTTGTATCTCCAGTGTATGTAGGTATAAAGTACTGTTCTGACAAAGTCCCCTAAAACACACTGGAACCTTTAAGGTGAGTATCTTGAAGACTGACTGTGAGCATATTCTAGATGTTTGAAACCTTGTGATTTCTCAGTGTCCTGAAAAAGACAAAAAGTTATAAAATATTGTTTAATACAGCACAATATAATACATTTATGAAAACGCCTTTTAATGGTTAAACTACAAGTAACAAATAAATTACATTCCCATTTTTCAACTGAAATAGTTTGCATATTTTATGAAATATTTTGTTTTTTAAAAAAATAATATAAGTACGGTATTTAAGAAAAGATGAAAAACACCATTCTGGTCACATTTTATTTCTTGTTTAATGTTCATATAAGTTAAATAACAGTTATGTTATACCAGTTAACTGCTCAAAATAAGATGCCCAACATTGTATTAATATAAAATTCATATTATTGTATTATTCATAAAATTGGTTTATATCCTACTGCATTTTATCATTTTCTACCTACTTTTACATTACCCTCCATTGCCAGCTTGAAGCATTCCTGATAGTTTTCTGTCACCAGCCTGAAATAATGAACTAAAACAAATATTCAACAAGCAAAAAAAATAATGAAAATATAGAATATCATTAAGCATCTGTATATAGCCTGTGCATTAACTGCAGGTACATAATATGGTTTTGCAGTTTAGTTTCTACATTATAGGTCCTTATGTCAATGTGTTCATATGTTGAATATACCTCTATTATCGGTCGTAGGTTTAAGAGCAAAATTAACGATAAAGCAGGTGCACGTTGCGTCTCTGAAACGGTGCTGATCGGTAATTTTGGTCGTACTACCAAAATAAGCTAACGATCGCCTAAACGATCGTCTCTGAAACGCACCCCTGAAGTTAAAGAATGTATTTACCTTGTTTTGCTTTTAATTAATTCCAAAATCTTTCAAAATTCAATGCAATGGTTCGAGACCAACACTTGATTGCAGGTCCCGACCTTACTTTGTTGAAATGTATCCGACTTTGCACATATTTTGAGTATTTTGCACATAAATATTTACAATCAAATTGAACCGCCTGTAAACATTGAACAATAAATGACAGCTATGACGTCATTTTCTATGAAAAATACCTCAGTCTAATTTTTGAGTTTGTAAAAATGTATATAAATTATACTGTTACCGTGATATACAGTTCTGTGATTAACACGCTTATGTTCAATTGTACACAACCATTTCATATTTTTTTTGTGATAATGAATATAAATAATCATTTTAGGCTTTTCATCAGCGAAAGCCAGCAGAGCCAGTGTGATGTTAGAACATATTACAGGCACATGATTAAAGACACCAAGAGCAGTGAGGTAATAATAAGATGTTTATTTTTCTTCTGTAAATTATCAGTATACTTTCATTTGAGTGAAAGCAAAATATTAATAACTGGTTGGTTAATTGTGAAAGCCATCATCTCTTACCGACGCTCTTGTTAACTAACTTTTCAAATATATAGAAACATTGGCCTCTAGGGAACGCCGTGTCCTCCCCCCACCCCCACCCCCAAAAGGCATATTTCCATATCTGCGCCCAATATTCATTAATCAGCCATTTAAGATATGAAGCTGATTTTCACAGACAACATATAATTTTAATGATTACATAATAATTTTCTTTAGATTGCTACCAGTGGAGGACCAAGGTTTTATGACAAATCTGCCGTCAAGAAAACATCACAAAATGAACTTCATGGAGCCGCTAGTGTATTATATGTTGTTTAACATTGCTGATTCTGGTTATTGGTATCTACATAAGAATTGACTTTGATTTTGAATTCAAGACCATTTATAGTTTAATTAAAAATAATAAATGTTACACTCCTTGTATATTGACTTTATGCTCCTGTAAAATGGAAATATAGTGACTTATTTATAAGTAAGTACTTCTAACACTTAAATTTGACATCCACAATGGGACAGCTTATTTTTTAAATAGTTAAAAAATATTATTAAATAGTGCTGACAATAACTGAAGAAATCATGTTTAATTCGATTTTAAACAGAAACAATGATGACATAAATAAGCAGACACTAAAAATAATTTCATGAGGTTAATTATACATGATTGCACTTTTAGTGCCAAGTTGAGGTTACTGCAAGCCTATGGGTAGGAACATAATTATAAAAACATATATATACATGTATGTTACAAACAAATTAACAAGATCAAAGAAAAAGATTCAAGATAAATTGGTCATTAATAATAAACATAACTGATATACTATATAAATGTCGCATGTAGTTTAATAATCTTATTAGTGGTTGGATGCCGCATTCAAGAAATGACATTTCACGTAGGAGATATAGAAAAGATCAAGTACACTTATAATATGTGTCTGTATTGACACTGAAAGAATCAGTGGTGTTTGCTTACATATATTCTTATTTTCAGCAATAACTCAGTTTAAAATATAACAATGGACCCCTAGCTTTAATTAACAAATACATGGAATACTGAAACAATGGTACATCTTAGATTAAAGATATGAATTATTGATCACTTTAATGAGAACCAATCTATAAAACTCAGTGCATCATTTCTATGATAAGTTGAAACTGACTATAAATTCCTTAGGTGTCAGCGTGAGAAAAACGGACAATGCCATTAAATTTTATTCAAAGATATTTTTTTGTATTTTGTGTAAGTAAGTATAATTTCTCGTCAGTAAATTTCTGTTTTTAAATTATTCAGATATATTGTGTCATTATGACTTGCATATCATTGAAATAATGTTCGCATTTTCCAGCGGTATTCGTTAACCGTTTTGTATGAAGTAAAGAGTAACACTCCTGAATTCAGAATAAACCTACCCCTTGTAATGTTGCATGTGTTTTATTGATCAGCCACGGGAGTAGCTAATAAATACTTTGTACTGTTTTGTTGAATATTTACCATGTAACTTGTTGGACTGATTTAATGCCTTTTAATAGTTGTTTGTTTATAAAAATGGAATGTGGACTTTTATTTTTTTTATAAAAAAAGATACCTCCAATCTGACAGCTGTGCGGGAAAATGACGTCACTCTATTGCATTATGGGACATTTTGGTAAAATTTACCCTGGTAAATTTACCGCCTTGGTAATTTCTTTTATACTACGTATTTACCTTTATGGTAATATTACCACGGAATTTACCGGTGGTTTTACTTACTGAGGTAATTACTTACCATTGTTTATACAATTGGCTGCAGGTCGGTGTATAGTAGTTATGGTGTTTTAACTGTCAATGAATCCAAGATCTCTGTATGTTGTTGAGCTGATATATATGTTAAACATTGAAGATCACAGCTGTTAGTACAGAAAACATTGATTGTGCTTTTGAGAACACTGAATTTTATCAACATAATTTGACACTGTACATATTGCAAGCATTTTTTCAAATCGATATAAATTAATAGTAGATAGCTGTAGCCTTAATTGGTGCATATTAACATATGTGAATAGTTTAATAGCCTCATGATGTCATTCTGTATAAATTATATAATATAATCATTTTAATTGTTTCAATTGTTTTCATATATAAATGGTTTTGGAACTGAAATTTGGTCTTGCTCTTTTGGCTGGTACACTCAACAAATATAAAAAAAAATATATGAAATAGTGCTTAGTGAGCTCAGTATATTTTCAGCTTTGCTAAATGTTGATTGTAATTGCAATTTATCATTTCTTTTAAGGTCACCCTGTGGGTTAAACATTATGTGATGTTAGAAGTCATTTGTTTGTAATTACACCTTGATAACTTTAATCTTTAATACACTGGGTCTTGAATGTCCCATGATATGAACAATTGGTTTTGACTATTATCATGCTTCATTTAGAATATACATCATAAGTGGTCATAATATATTGGGCCTTTAAAAGTTAGAAAATTTTAATATTAATTTATTCATGCAATTGTATTTCCCACCAGATGTAAAAAACAACAACCTTTTTATCAAAAAGCAAGACAAAAATGTCACTGTTGGTGATCTGTAAAAAATACATGTGTTGCTGCATATTTAACTGTCACAGGTCTTTTGGTTTATACCTGATTTTAGCAAAGCTGTTTACAATATTCATTAATTGAAATTTAGATAATTTTGATCATTAGACATGATGTTTGTCAGATTTGTCATTGCAAACACAAATTATTCTAAAGTTTATTAAAAGCATCATTAAGATAATTCTGTAATTAAAGCAGGTACATAATATGGTTTAAAATTGTTAAATTGTATTTGCCCTTAAAATCTAAACAACACATTTGTTTATAATTAACATTTTGCAACTTTTTTGGCGAGGGTGTGGTGTATGTTTTTTAACAAACAAATAAGAATATATTCTGTATTCTCACTGAGATATTTTGCAGACAATTTTCCAGAGCTGCTTGGCTACATATTGTTCATATACAATCATTATTATTAGTAATTGATTAAATGTTTTGCCATGTTTTACCATCATATTTAAATAGATTTTTGCCCTTTCAATTCTAGTCAAAATCATAAATACCCCTGCTTGTAATATACTTCAGTGCAACATTATTGATATGTGGTCATTTTTAGCTTGACTATTCGATGAATAAGGAGAGCTATCCTAGTCACCCCCGTGTCAGCGTCAGCATTACAACTTATGTTAAAGTTTGCGTACCACCTAAAATATTTAAAAGTCCATTGACATACTGTTTTGAAACTTTGCTTCGCACGCACGCTTGTTCACCATCATGCTCCCAACCTGTACACAGGAGGAGGTCACTGTATCGAGCATTTTGACAGAATTGTGCCCCTCTTTTTTACAAGAATTTACGTGTAAGTTTGCGTACCACCTCAAATATTTTCAAAGTCCATTGAAATCTGGCTTTGTTACTTTGCACGCTTGTTCACCATCATGCCCCAACCTGTACACAGGAGGAGGTAACTCTATCAAGCATTTTTACAAAATTATGCCCCTTTTTCAACTTACAATTTATGTTAAAGTTTGCGTACCACCTCAAATATTTTCCAATTCAATTTCTGTAAATATCTCAGCACATCATGTATTGCATTGAAATCTAATATAACAGTGATCAATGCATGTTTCTCTAAAACGTTTCAGTCCAAACACCGAAAAGCGGCGGAATAGTTGAGCGCGCTGACTCTGTGACAGCTCTTGTTTTTATTTATTTTCTGTTTGTAACATATTCCTCAAATGCGTTTGTGTACTTGATCGCAAATGCATAGTAGCTTTATTTAAGTTAATTAAAAAGAATAACTCTAAACTTCATATAAAATATAAAGTAATGCATTATATATAATGTACGAGTATACACTGTTATTGAAGATTGTTGCGTATACACTAAAACACTCTACTGGGGGCTTTAACTAGTTTGTGTGGCCATAACCTCACACGAGAAGTATTTCGCAACACCTCCATTAAAATCTGATTCCAGTATGCTGAAACGTTGAGAATCTTTTTGACGTTGTCGGCTGTTCTAGCTACTGCATACTTCGTTTCATAATCGTGGCGGAATTTTGCTTTAGCAAGAGTTTGACTAATTGGACCAATGTTCATGTTTTGGCATGTATTTCGTTGGTGATAACAATCAAAAGGTCAATATAAAGAAGATCAAGTCCGATAATCAAGTATTATTTCATTAACAGAACTGGTTAAAGGTAAAAAGTAAAACTCTAAAATAATGAAAATAGAACAAGGGCAAAACCAGTAGAATGGAATTGAACTAAGATCATATTTAATTAAAGGCACAATACACATAATCAAGAAGAGTAAGGAAATTAGAAATAGGAACACCGTAGTTTCATGTAAACCAATATTTAATAAACAAAACATTTCAATTGTCTTATTACTCTTTAAATTGTTTTAAAGCATATCTACGAGCTCGTATTAACACGTAAGTTCGACTTCCTACTCCTTTCAATTTTCAAAGAAAAAGAAAAAAAGGAAAAAAAAAGCTACAAATTTATAAATGTATTCATGTATGCTATTAGCCACTATAATGCACGTTTAGGGAACTTTTTTAACATTTGGATATTCATTTTGATTCCTAAACGCCAAAAGTCAACTGAGCAGTACCAATGTAAAATGTATTCTTCAACTATTACTCCACAATACTTAACACTTCACTGTTAAATTAAAACTCAAAAGTTACACTTTAATTAATTTAGCCAATAACTTTTACTTATAACACTTAAGTGTTTTATGAAACACAAATAATAAGTTTAATTTAGATCGACTTCTGTCAATAAAGCATCGCCATTTTGAAAACATCTAGCAGGTGCCCGTTATCTTTCCGCTCAATATACTTAGCGCTGGGATCTGTCATTCTTGGCTAGGAAAACAACAAGTGGGTTATGGACGCGTCGAGTCGTCAAATCAAAAAATCGTCAAAGACTCTGAAGCGGCTGTTTATATGGACTAGTATGCTATAAATACTGTTTTTCTAAACATATTGATATGGTAAGGATGTGCTTATATTAATGCATGTGTGTAGTTAATTGGATTTGTTGTACGAGTACTCTTTAGATACATTTCCCTTTGACTTCTTTGTAGTTGTGTTACATGAATGTTTGTCTCATTTCTTTTGTATTATTATTATTTTTTATATATGTCTCTTCCGAAAAGAGGAAGAAGAATGTCCCCTCCCCCCTTTATACCGTGCAACTGCACGCATTTAGTTTATTTAAGATGCACTCTTACTACCAAATAAGATTTAGCACAATTAATAATATTGTTTTAATAGTCCTTAAAGGATGAATAAAGACTTAGCAACGGAGATTATTACTGGTTTCTTCCAAGGAAAAAGACTCGAGCGCCATTCATATCAGCCGTTTAAAGTGACACTCTTATTCAAAATCAATACAAACACATATATAACAAACATAAATTTTGAGTGATAAACCTTAAACTACTTACTAAAAAGTACGTTTATGTAAAATATTAATTACTGATAACAAGATTGCAACTGTGTATTTAAAAGCTGAAAACATTCACTTATTAAATGATTTGTGAATGCTAAAATATTTACTGTGATCAGCTATAGTCTCATAAGGTAGAAATACGTGTTCTATGCACATTTCTCTCAATTTAAATTCGGTATCCTTCATAAGAACCATTGTTTTCGACATTTATTTATTCCTTTGGGTATATTAGAACAATTGTGTCAATTGTAGTAAATCGTATTTGGGAGTAAGAGTGTATCTTTAACGAATGTGTCAGTCATTCGGTTCGTCTAAATAAAATTTAAACAAATTGGAACATTTGGAAATGTCATTTAAAACCTGCCAATGCTTTTCGTAAAAGTAAAGCTTGATATAAACTGTTTCCAAATTATCACACAATAGACCGTGGTAACTTAGTAATATACTGCAAAGGGAGGTAAATGTTGCGTGATGTTTGACTAGTGCTGTACGAAGTACTAAATTTACATTCTACTTTATAAGACATCGGCACAGTGAACAAAAAGTTATCTTTTAAAACAAATTAATTATTCTCAGTTCAAAATGGTGCTGAATAATTGATGAACATAACATCTGTATTATTTTAATTCATCTGACCGTTGAAATATATCAGTCAGAAGGATAACTTTATTGACATCACTGTTTCATGAAATAAATTGTAGCGCCGATCATTGTGCTGATGATGATCTGATTAATGTTACTATCACGAATTTGACCCTTTATTCGTATTTGGAACAGGGGCCATTTTGACTGTTACTGAAATTGTATTCTGTCTGAACAAAACTGCTTAAAGATATACCGGAGTATGAAAAACTGTTATGGAAACACCGATTATTATAACAAAGACCATCGTCTGATTGTGAAGCTGAGATGGGTAATCATATACAATATAATGATAGAATGTGTTACATTAGCAATTCTGGAGAAATCAGTAACAAAATTGAACTCTCATTATTAATTATACCTTTAAATAATAACAAGCATATTTTCAGAATTATATTAAAGGAATATAGAGGCTAAACTGTCTTAAAGCTTAAAAAATGCTTCTAGTTACTTGATTGGGGAAAACAAAAAATAAGCTAGTATGTTTCCAGAGAATATCTTGCCAAACGGGCTGTAAAAGTAAGCCATGATTAAAATTTAGCTTGTTTTTATAATTCGAAACCACTTCCAAAACATACTCTTTCTTTGACTCATTTGTATGACACATCGGTACTTTTTGTCCAAATCCAATAAATATGCAATAATTCACATCGGTTAATTGCCTACTCGGTGCAACCCCACATCAGAATTTAGCCATAGCAGATGTTAAATTACTTGCATTCCTTAATTGTTTGTATTTTTAGCTGTTGTACATGGAACCGGTTTTGGTTTTGGCGGGAATATTGTTTCTCACCCGCCAAGCGATTAATTTTATTTTATTGTTGTTTTTTTTAAATATTTTCTTTATATTTAGGTCTTCAGATATATATCAGTAGAGTAAATTACGACAAAATGATCATTTTTTTAAGGTGGAGATAAATTAAGATTCAATATATATTTTAATACCTAAATGTGCAGCAAGTTTCGTTTCAGAAACCTCTTCTCGTATTCTGAGAGAGCGTTTAGCGATGGTACAATCATTCCGATCAGGCCTTTGAATTCTACCCAGAAGAGGCCAGACGCTACTGATGTTGCCAAGCGAACATGAGGTCACTGATTCAATCTATTACTAGTATCTTACATTGTGAACATTGTTGTCAATTACAAGCCTTATGCCTAGTAGTATTTTGTTCTTTTATGCTGGTGTCATAAGCAATTTTGAATAGTGAATAATTGTTTAAATTTGTTTACACAAACGGAAGTTATCCAATCAACAACGTCCTGTGTTATCTGTATAATATGATTTTAATTAAAGAATAAAACAAAAACGACTTAAATTCACTTTCCAGTGACAGAATTGTGAATAGCATTATTACAAGGAAGCAACCATTTCAGTTTGCCTTACATTTCGAACGCTACATCACCCAAGTATTTATGCGAAGTACACTTTATTTTGTCGTTACACGTACACGACCATGTACATGTTGTGTTACGCAATATCTCTTATGTCATATTAACACCAATGGATATATCTAGTGGTAGAATATTATGTTATATATTCATGCACTGCTTTGATATTGCGACAGGTCCGCAGGTGTACTGGAAAAAGCAACACCAAAACTACATTGATATTGCGACAGGGCCGCAGGTGTATTAAAAAAAGCAACACCAAAACTACATTGATATTGTGACAGGGCCGCAGGTGTACTGGAAAAAGCAACACCAAAACTACATTGATATTGCGACAGGGCCGCTTGTGTACTGGAAAAGCAACACCAAAACTACATTGATATTACGACAGGTCCGCAGGTGTACTGGAAAAAGCAACACCAAAACTACATTGATATTGTGACAGGGCAGCAGGTGTACTGGAAAAAGCAGCACCAAAACTACATTGATATTGTGACAGGGCCGCTTGTGTACTGGAAAAGGCAACACCAAGACTACATTGATATTGCCACAGAGCCGCTTGTGTACTGGAAAAAGCAACACCAAAACTACATTGATATTGCGACAGGGCCGCTTGTGTACTGGAAAAGCAACACCAAAACTACATTGATATTGCGACAGGGCCGCAAGTGTACTGTTAAAAGCAACACCAAAACAGCATTAATATTGCGACAGGGCCGCTTGTGTATTGGAAAAAGCAACACCAAAACAGCATTGATATTGCGACAGGGCCGCAGATGTACTGGAAAAAAGCAACACCAAAACAGCATTGATATTGCGACAGGGCCGCAGGTGTATTGAAAAATGCAGCATCAAAACAGCATTGATATTGCGACAGGGCCGCTTGTGTACTGGAAAAAAGCAACACCAAAACAGCATTTGTTTGTTACTTTATTTCAAATACAATGAGGTTATTTTGCAAAGAGCAGCGTTTGGTGATAAACATTTTACCATTATTATTATTATTATAAAGATGATGTTATCGTTTAAATGTTATATGTTAACATTTCAATGGTTAGACAATAATGCAATTATTATGAGCAATGCTTTGTACTTTTCTAGTATTTAAAAAATATATACAATTATGTATATCGGTGTTAAAACATTTACGTCAACAATTAATATGTGTGCAGAAATAAGGAGGTAAAGCAAAAAATTGATAAGCATAGTGTCCGTCATTGGGTAATAAGTGTTCATAACGTAACAATGGTGTATAATTTTTATATAACCAAAAATACGAAATAAACCGCAAACAAGCAGGAATGGGACTTACGCATCTTATAAATTTTAAAATAAAAATTATTTTACAAACAAGAAATGTAGACTACCTGAAGCGAACCCATCGTATTTAATACACATCTCGCTATGTGAAGCACATCTCTGTTGTCTAATGTTATATATTCTATACGACCCGTTCATGCTTGTGGTGGTTCAAATAGACTGAACTCGTGTTTTATTGACAATATTTAGATATACAGATTATAAACATCTTGTCCCTTTTTTATTCGGAAGGCAAGTGTAACGGGTTAATAAGATTGTTCAAGAAATTATGCGTTGCTCCTTTGCAAGTAGGTTTTTGTTTTTCAAATTGAAGCTTTCTCGACAGCTTAGTTGGGCCTGCAGACGAGGTACTTGTGAGTATGGTCATAGAAGTAGGACCACATGCGCCTCATGCTATTTGCCGTGTAGGACATACCACACGTCGGCTGTGCGTTTATGTTGAATTTCCTGTCGATATCGTTCAAACCGGAGACATACCATCCCGACCAACCTCCGTTAAACCATTGGATCTGGTAGGCGACAATTCTCCCGCTCTCTATGACAAGGTCGGCCATGTCAAGTCCAGCAGGCCATCTGCAGTCGTATGTTGGTGACCGGTCTACCATTTTGCAGTTGGCCTAAATTAAACAAATCCACGTAAGTTTCAAGATATAAAAGAGGGACAATCAGGTTGTAAGTTGACAGAATGTGGTTGTTTATTACTTTTTTTAATTCTAAAGGCCTGGAAAATCTACGCGCCTTTCAACGCGCCTGTCAACACCGTTTATTATGCTTTATCTGCTTTAAGTAGAAAACCGTTCCGCTGATATTTTTTTTTTATTTTGACCAAAAACTAGCAATTGTAGTAAGATAACATTAATTTGCATAACTTTTTATTTGGTTATGATAGGCACATTTCGGCTACAGTTTCGGACCACTCAAAATATCTTTTTGTAGTAGATTTTTTTGCCTGTAAACAAAATTGTAAAAAAGTAAAATCACGCGTGTTGCGCCTACAGCCTTCAACACTGTCCGCGCTTCAACTCCGTCACCATCCGGTTGATTATAATACTGATTTCAAATCAAAATATCCACATAAGGTCGGTTAGCAAAAATAGGCATGACATTTGTTTGGTAACAATTAACTGAGTGAAATAATAAATTAAATTTAAGGCAAAACCGTTATAAATCTCACTTGTTCACAAATGAATACTACACACATAATTAAATACCTAAATATAATATAATAATGTAGTCAAACCTGTGAACTAAGATCGTAAATCACCGAATCGCTTTGCGCCTGAACCACTCCCAAAACGGATAAAAGCAACACGGCTAACTTCATGTTTGACGTTTTGACCTTTTTGGTGAGTGTGTAAGCTTATTTAGATTTTTTTAGCACAGCATGTTTTTTTATAAGCTAGGGTTTATCACGTGACTCACCTCTGGTACTTGTGTTCAAAGTTCATTGGACGTTTTAAATATTCAAACGAATATTAACTTCCGCGATTCGTCATTTATTTCAAAAGTCCTTTAAAATTATCTGTTAATACTAGTAGGTTGTTTAAAACCGTGGGAATAAGTACATCGATATAGTTTTGTCACCTTGTCAATGATGATCAACAGTCAATGCACTCTTGTTTCGATCGGGTAACGTTCTTCTTTATAAATGTCTATGATGAGCTTTAAAGCTTTGGAAGTATTTTTTTGATATGGATTTATTGTAGATGTCATTGCCTGTTTGTAATACATATAGTCTCTACTTCTCTTTATGCTCTAAGCTTTTTCGGAATGCAATGCAAAGAGACCAATAACATCTTGTTTTAAGGTTTTCTTTTATCGCATTGTCCTGTTATTTCAGTAGAATTGATTTAAATTCAACAAATACTTAATCAGATATCCGACAGTAAATTTTAACTACTGGCAAAGAGATGTTAAACAAACGGAACTTGATTCATAACCTTTGACCCTTATTACCATTTTGTGGAAATAATGTTTAGTATTCAGAAACTAGTGTCTGTTGTTTTGTAGCTTTGCGAGTCTTCTTGCGGGTTTGTTTGTTGGGCTGTGATTATTCTGCCTTTAAAGTGACACTCTTATTCAAAATCAATACATACACATGTAAAACAAACATCAATGTTGAGTGATAAACCTTTAACTACTTACTAAATAATGTATTTATGGAAAATTTTAATAACTGATAACCAGATTGTAACCGTGTATTTAATAGCTTAAAGCACAATATATTAAATAATTGGTGAGTGCTAAAATATTTACTGCGGCCTACTATCCACTCATAAGGCAAAAATACCGCGTTTTCTGAGCATTTCTTTCAAATTAAACTCGGTATCCTAAATAAGAACAATTGTTTTCGTAATATATTCATTCTTTGTGTTATATTAAAACAATTGTTTTTTATTATGACGAATCTTAGTTGGGAGTAATAGTGCATCTTTAGATAAGCTCATAATGTATAGACTTACATCTTTTCTCTCCATGTTGTTTCGATTGTAATAATCATTGATTTAATTTTATAATTGCCAATAGTAGTTTATTGGTTAAAACATTTCTTTATATAAATGAAGTCAGTTTTCAAAGGTAATCGTGCTATGAATACTGTTCGAATACATCGATGTAATCAATCTGTTGACAGTTTTTGCTTTCCATGTCTCTATGTATACAGCGTGCTTGCTGAAAGTTCGATAACAAAACAAACTCAATTAATAGTTGGTTATAAATATTTCTAAAACTGATGTCAAGTATTATAAGATACAATCTCGTTTTAACACAACTGATCGTACTGACAACATAAGCAATTTGAGAGTCCTCAAACTAGGCTGATGATTTATATCTTTTGGCTAATTTACCTGACCTATAAAGTGTTTGTAAACAAATGTGTGTACTTCTCAAAGAAGTTATATAAATCTCAAATGGCCTAGTTGTTATGCTTATTCATCTTAGCACGATAGGACTTAAGCTTCTTGCATTGTGCTCAATTCCGTTTACAGTACTGGTGTCCATTTTGAAGAGCATTGAGAATGTTCTCCTGGTTTTGATCTAGTCTAAAAGGCGGACGCATATACCACTAGAACGTCTCCTTTTCTTGCGATTATTTAGACGGAAAAAAGTGTTCTTAATTGATGGTCCACACACACATGCGCGCGCGCACGCACACACGCACACGCACACACACGTACACCACGTGACATATGATAACATAAATGCCACAGCGTTGGTCTCTTTTTACCTCGGATAACAATTAAAAAATGTATTGATATCTCTCCACCCCTTTTAATGAAACATGGCACAGTGTACGCCGCTAACAGATCCCTTTCTCCGGGTATGTTTGGCATTTGATTGAGAATTGATTTTGATTTTATTTAGGTAAAATACCTTTTTAAGTTGTTGTCCGAGGCAAAAAAGATACGCGGTTGCATCTATGTTGTCATATGTCACGTGGCACTCACACACACATGCACGCACGCACGCACACACGCACACACACACACACCGTCAACTTGAATGAAAAACGCTAATTTTACATTAATGCTATCATGGCAGTTGGGCATTGCACATGCCTTTAAATGCAAGCGGGTGTTTATTACAAAAGATAATATAATTATAAAAGAATGGATAAGACAGAAAGTTCAACCTTACAGTCTTTTACTATTTGTTTTACTTTAGACCTGACAACACAGAGGCAAAAATCAAGATCCTCAATGCATCAAACATTTCAGACGGCACTTTTCGAACGTAGTCGGTAAATCATCGCTAAATCAAAACCTTTTCTCTGGAACTTGATGTATTACTTTCAGTAATATAATTCTTTAAAGATTCTTTTTACTTCAGCGAAGCCTTTGTTGACCCCAAGGTATGGTTAAGGCACTTTATGGAGAACCAATACACACCTGTTACACCTATATTTTTTAATCCGAGAGCAATATGGCTACGTTTACAATCTTTTCGATCATGACAACGATGGCTGCAAAGCCGTCAATGACATGCAAGCAAAGTACCATGTCTTTTATTAACTAACAACACAGTATGACAATTGTGCCTGGTGGAGTGGACGCAAACGCTTGTCTGTTGTTGGTATTTGTTCAGTCGAAAAAGGGCATAAGTCAACAGATATAAGAATCAGTGCTATGGGCCTTGCTGTAAATGTTCGTTTGGTCTCAGGAAACAAGTGAACACAGTTTTATTTGCATATCTTGAACAGCTGTGAGTTATGATCAAGGTTAAAGTTTTATCCCGACGACGACGACACAGAGGACGCCGAGGCTATCACCAGACGCAAAAAGACGCGCTAATACAACAGCATGATAGTTATATAAATGCAAAAGAAACTTCACGTACTTGTGCACGTATTTACTAACGTCTTGAGTATGTGTCCATACTCAGACTAAAAAAACTGAATTGTTAAATGTTTTAAAACAAATATAGTATATCTAGTTTTGATAAAATATTTTATAGTTTTTTGATAGATACATCAATTAATGCTTTAAAAATATCATTTCATTGGTTAAACATTGATTTGTATCTTGAATTGCATTACAGATGCTAGCCAGGAGAACCGTACGATTTTCTGCAAAACTACATCGGAATTGTCCTCACTCTGTTTGGAATGTTAGAATATGCAACAATAACCAGCGTCACTACGTCTTCACATTTCTATCCCATAGCCTACTACACAATAAGAAACTAAATATTTTAGTCCAAATGTTACATTTTAATAATCTTTGAGTTTGAATTATTACATGACTGACTGACCTTTGATACATCTTCTTTTGTTAAGGCTAAACAACGGAAAAACTAAATGTTGCCAGGGCATGCGCTTCATGTGAATAGGCTCTTCACGAGGTTATGGTCGTACACCAAGAAAAGTGGCGATTTTTTGTTAGAAATGGTGCTTCAAATGCAATTTTTGTAGCTTTTTTTTAAGAGAAGCGCATTTGCTCTCTTTGATATGTGGCATGGGCACTATGAAGAGCACAGTAAGTGTATTACTGTGTTTTGATAGGGATTTTATCTACCAGTTTCGGATATTCAGTGCTGGGAGCTCACGGAAAACCGCAATTTGCTTTACCACTGATTGTTTATTTAGATTATTATTTCCTTGGAATACTTACTATTAAACTAATTTGAAATGTTAAGATGCCATAAATATCAGGACGTATGATGTCTAGTTTTATATTTTTCATGTTTAAATTACTTTTTTATTCAAAATACCATGTCAGTTTGATTAGAGAGCGTGCTAAAGCGTAATAATTTGTCCTGGTTTACATTGTGTGCGTTTTTATTTTGGTGCACTAAATTGCACATATTTTCCTGTGCGCATTGATCGATAAGCTTTGCATTTAACTATTCGGGGACTGTGCATTAGGATTTCATAGCGTGAGGCCACATTTTTGGTTCGTGTATTAAATGCGTTAAAAGTTATCCAAATAGTTGGAATTAATGACTATGATTATTATCAAACTTTGTTTAAATCGGATGTTGGTATATTATTTAATTTTTAGTAAATGTGGGAACTATTAATATATATTTTTTAAATATTTTTGAATGACTTAATTGACGTTACTATAAATTATTGATTGATCTTTCAAGTTATTGTGTTTTGTTATTTGAGTAGTATAATAAGAGAACATCCATGATACTAAAATAATTAAAGTATATGTTATGATATAATTTATGTTGTAAAGGAATTTTAAGAGATTTAATTTTTAATTTTATAAGTTAGAATAAGTGAGAGTCCGTTTTGTCTATATTGATGTATATTACTTAAAACAATAATCATATTTACTTCATATGTTTTGAAATGTTCATATTAAACAAATATATTGTCGGTGTATTTAATTACGAGACCCATTAAAAAACTGTAGCTTTCTTATCACACGTTTGATGTCCTCAAATACTATTAGGTGAGAATATAAACTAAGGCATTCTTTTAAAGAAACTGCGTTTTGTTTTAAGACAACATGCATTGACTTATTGGTGTTTTGATGGGGGTTTTAATAATTAAATGGTAATACGGAGCACATGGTTTTTTTTTTTTTAATGTAAATGGTCTAGTGATTAAACATATATACAGCTACCAAACGTTGTGGTGAAATGCTATTAAATGATTAATGTACAGTTTCTGAGTATGCCTTGAATGACCCTTGTTATACCTTCAAAGGACTGGATACAGCTCACGTCTGGAGAAACATTAGCTGATCATGTACTTCATGTACAGTATTTTATCAAGGTATGCCGTTCTATAACACTTCCTTATTCTAAACAGTGTTGTTTGTGCATAGCGGCATTTTTGTACGTTCCCAATGGACCGATTGTTCAGAGCTAAGGTTAACTACGTTGTTAAGGTTATCTTTGTTAAGATTTGAATCAATTTTTTCAGCTGTACTTTATATTTACATGTATTTATGTGATCACATCATCAAATATTTCGATGTCGTTAATAACGTAGTTAACTTTAACAAAGTTCTTAACAATGGTCCAAGTGTAACTATTTCTGAATGTTTTTAAGCATATGGTTGCATTTGTCGTTCACTGTATCATTTTGAACAAATTAACAAACAGTTGCATTCATCGTTCACTGTATATTTTTTATTAAGCGGTTTGTAAGATATGTAAGTGTGTTCTTATCTTCTGTGGCCATTCACTAACATCATTATATATTTGTTTTGCTGCCCACAATGCAAATGTATTAAGATTCTTTTTCGAACATTTCCAATTCATATATCGAAATTTTCGAACCATTGTGAAATGGATCATAAGTATCTTCCATGGCCGAGAGTGTAAGATAGCTTCATCCCAACACGAGGGTAGGGTGTTTTGCGGAAACGAGGTTTATCGAGTTTCTTCAGAACATCCTGCGCGAGGGTTGGGATGAACCGTTACACGAGCGGCTATGGTAGATGCATTTTCTTCAACCTCAGTTAAACAAAATAAAGTGAAATAGTATTTTTTCGTTGGAACTCTTTTGCGCGTAGTGAAAATAATGTGCGTTTATATATGTGATAATTCGTGGTTGTCATGGATATGCGCGCAGTGACTTGGATTATGTTATAGTCAAATAGTTCTTGAAATAGTAGTGAGTAGGGTACACCATTATTTCTTGAATGGAGCGTGAAAACTGTTTTTATGGTGCCATTTGAAGCGAGAAATGTTTAATTAGCATTCTAAATATTGCCACAAGACATGGTTTCCATAATGTTACAGACGACAATGCGTGTATTTGTGTGATTACAATGAAAGAGATCCATACGGGTACTTGTTTATCTTTGCTCGTGGGCAAGATAAGATTTTCTACCATGGTCGATTTTTGGGATCTACTTATCTGAGGTGGAAGAAAACTGTCTGTTTTGTCAGAGGGTGCGATCACGAGGAACATAAACATTAAAATAAAGTTAATCTTTATCTTCCTTCTTTGTTTTCTTTACTGTATTGTTCGCTGAAGGCACGATATAATTATTATTTTCTTAAGTTTTGCTGAAGGCAGATGGGCGATAGTGATGGAAAGATTGGTGTGTATTTCTTTACAAATGCTGTCAAAATATATTTCCTGTTGTCTCGCCTGGTTTGGGTTTTTGTTTTTAAAAGAATAAAATGCCCATTCATCACTCGTATCTAGGAACAGGCCAGTTACAACTAAGATGCCCCAGTAGCCCCGTTTATGCACAGACATTCAATTTTAAATCATATGGCGGCAATTTTGTGTTCTACACTCAGATTTTTTATCGAAAACTCCTTGGATGTATACCGGTACATCAGTTAAAGAAGTTCGTATTTCTTTTAATTATATCATTAATCAAATGAAGTGTTTTAGCTTGTATTTATTGATCTAAGTTTAAATTAATTGCCAGTGAAGTGTATAATTGCAAACACAATTAAGATTACCAAGAGTGAAGTCATTAGGTCTAACTGCTAAATTAAATTATTACTCGATCTGCTTGCAGCGGACTTAAACATACCGATTACTGAGTATGTAAACCGTCCAAATACATCCAAGGTTGTTTTCGATAAAAATGGCCGAGGAGTTCCCGATGGTTGTTCTAATGTTTCACTGTAAACTTTAATTCAACCATATTTATCACGAGCACAAGTGTAATATTAAATTTCACTCATTATAGATTCAGTTAAAGATTCAGTTTATTGGCAATATCAGCAAAAAAAATGCATTTCACCAAACACACAAATTATGAAAAATACACAATTCTACACATAAAAAAGACCAATATTTAAAGCAATATATTACATAAAATCACAAACAACGACAGCAAGAGTATCAGTACGCTTTGTCAAAGCATTTAATAAACAATTTGATAAAAATACAAAAACTATTTATATACTTGTTTAAAATTGTTTGTCACGTCACATAATCATTTACACATAGAAACATTAATATGTTTAGGTTACTTTTTGATTTTCTCCTTTCCCTCTCTTTCCTTTAAAGTTTTGTTACATGTTGTAAGACTTTTGTTTAATTCTATGATCATATGCTTAGAGATTGACAGACTTTTTAAAAATGTAATCATTTTACACATGCAAGTTCATCGCTTGAGTGTATCCATTAATATACAACTAAAATGACTTTATTTGAATAAAACAACAGCACTTATGTTGAAGAGTCCATATAAGCCAGCGTAGGAAATATTGCTAACCACGGATAGTCGAACACATGTTATGTTTGGTTTTCTGCTATTTGGCCTGTCTCTGCACTTTTCAATGAATTATGTTATAAATTGGCTACAATTTGTTTAATTGTCTCGTTATTACAACATTATCAAATTTTAAAACATTCAGAAATACACTATGGGGTATACGTGCAAGATAAAGCCTAACATATGCAGCCGAGACAACAGGAAGAAAAATAACGATATTCATAACATTCCGATTTTGTCCAAAACAAGTACACCGCAGTTGTCCCGAAGCAGACACAAACCTTATTCCATTGTTGCGTTATCATCCTAAACCCTTAATTAGTTTCCTTCTTCTGGTGTCATCTTAACAAATGAGAAAACATGTAAAATAGGTGTTTTTCAATGATTTGGTTCAACCTAGTTTTCAGGTATTCGTAACTACTTTTAAATGAGAACATTTTTCTGATGCACACATAGATTTACACTGTGTGTTTTGTGTGTGTGGATGGATGATACAGCGGTACAGCAGGTACCAGATATGGCCAAGGCGCTGTTACGACTGCTTCCAGAGTTCTACACAGTATTGCTACAAACGTTAATTTGATGCTGTTGTACACAACGAATAACAAGATCTCTAGAATTATACCTTAGATTATGAATAAAATAAGTAAATTCCATGAGTATATGCTATACTCTACGTAATTGGCGAAAATAAATGAAAGAAATATAGTACGTACTCTTCTATGTTACTGATATCTTAAATTATAATATTATACCTTTCATAAACGTGTCCCTTCTTTATATTTACATGTCGGTCAGTCCGTATAACACTGTATTTTGATAAAAAAATCCGGGTTTATGACGTCAGCTGTTCATATCAAAGGTTTAGCCGGTCCGGACCCTGCCTTAAAATGTAATGTGGACCGCGCTGACGTCATACAACACAACTGGTAAGTGCGGCTTGCTATTTTCACAACGGCGAAAATCTGTTGCAAGTAAACCTTATTAGCTTTATTCAAAAAGATAATCGCATTTAAAATTATTGAATGGTAAAATAAATTGTTCGGTAAAATGTAAAACATATTTACACACCACTTCGAGCCATATGGCTTATAAGGACCGGTCGGTCAGCCCGCGAGGCATTAGCCGAGGTCCATATACACTTTCGGTGGCTGACAGGCCGGTCCTTATAAGGTCATATGACACTCTGTTGAGTGTTATGTTTTCTAAATAGGTTTTATAGGACTAACCATAGAAATAGTCAAATTGACAAAATAGGACTAAAAATGTAACAATAGGAATCATGAACCATGGGAATGTGCAACCATGACCCTTATATACTACGCAGTGATCTCCCATTACCAGCAGACAATGAACATAAACAGCTGGATTTCATTTTATCAACCTTTTTGCACTTAAAACGCAATTAAAGGTCTATTATATAAAGCTTTTAATTTTTTATATTTTTTTCATTTCATACGAGAGATAAAAATAACTTTTTGAACGACGACACGTGATTTGATCATCATGATATGCGAGACGGGGTGAAATGGTGTGAACAAAAAAAGTTGAGGACCTGAAACATGTTTATTGTTTCATTCCATAACTTCTATTCAATGAAAGGTTTTGTTTCTGGCAGAACTTAACTAAATGAAATGATAGCATGTTTTTAACATTAAACATCTCCAATAAAGATAGTTTTTACAGTTATAGACCCCGAATACTGAATCTGATTTGTTTTATTTACACTTCTGACCTTTCAAATACATGTAGTTTATTCAATAAATGACAACCAGTAGTTTTTGGTCATTATAATTCATCCGCTGTTCTTTTTTTTTTGTTATGTTGATTAACTTCTAATTTTAGAAACATAATTGCATTAGTTAAAGTTTATTGAAAAAAATGATTATAAAATGTTTAACCTGAAAGTGAAATCTTGGAGATTTATTTCTCCACAATTCGGCGTACGTAGGGCACTCAAAACTGTGTGGGAGGTACCCTATGGTGTAATCGAAAAGGGGTATGCAAACTAGGCGGTATTTAAAAATCTAAATTAAAATCACAATACATCTCTGGAATTAGGCATAAAGGAAACAGAAAAAAACGGCTATTTCAGCAAGTATAGTTTTCATTGGACACGAGTATAATAATCCTCTATGTAATGTCCATGTATGAATGCAAAATCAGTTTCAAAAGTCTACTTAACATGTGCACACATCTATAATATCTATCAGATTACACACGTATTTATAATTAATGATTTATGTGTCGAAAGTAATATATATTCGTTTGTGTTCACATCATGTTTCTTCAAAACAGCATTTGAAACACCCCATTTTGGCGGGTTCAAATTACATGAGCCTGCTACCAATGAGTTAAAACCAACAAAAATCGCCGGATTTGATACGATCTTTTCTCGTCCTTGCGACCTCAAATAAAAGTTTATTTTGGAAATTAGGGTTTATGTGTCGCTAGGTCCTTGAACTTACAAACAATGTCACGTTTAAGTTGATTTAAATTCCTTATTTTCACCGGAGTGACGAAGTATTATTTGACAACTTTTATTTCAAAATAGTTTTCAAACAGATCCTAAAGACTGTGACCTGCGTAATATAACCAACTATAGATGAACTACTGTAAATGAAAAGAATCGAAACAGGACAGAAATGACTTGACGAGGAGGAAATTAAACGGTAAAACTAAGTCAGAAAAACGAATTTGCAAAAACATAAACAAAATGTTTATCACGTTTTGCTGTAACATTGACATTTTTGAAATACCAACAATTACGTTTGGAGCCACCCTTCTTTGTTTCCCAGTTGTTTGTTGACAGTTCCTTTGTTTCAATCTTCGTTTTACTTTAGCTAATGGATGTAACTCATGCACTCTGACGATTTTACGACAAAGCGCAACTCAGCTTTTGTTCACACTTCGCAACTCGGTAAGCACATAGTGTCTCTAAATACTATATACATTTAAACAATCTAATAAATCGGAGTCTTACATAATATTTATTTATAATATCTATGCATGCTATTAATGTCAATTTTCAAAAAAAATGCAAGTGAACAAAAAAATGTTTATTATTAAACTGCTGCTTGATTTTGTTAAGGCACACTGTTTATAATGGAAATCAATGTAAGTGCGCGATAAGATTAGCCTTATTCTACATGCTCATCAAAGACTTTAATTAGATAATAAAAGACAGCCTATTATTAAATAGATAACTATTATATTCAGAAATATTAAAGATAATATATAGGTAATGTTATGATAGGAC
The DNA here is from genome assembly GCF_026914265.1 of Mya arenaria. Taxonomy (NCBI): domain Eukaryota; kingdom Metazoa; phylum Mollusca; class Bivalvia; order Myida; family Myidae; genus Mya; species Mya arenaria. The sequence goes on from NC_069134.1 coordinate 48,715,157, forward strand.
GCTTTTCTCGTGACCCGTATCACGTCGAGTTCAATGTGTAAAAACGTACCCGTCAAGACAGCAGGTCGAGACGGCTACGTGTTCATTCACCGAACGTAATATAACTATCGGAATATTCCATTTATTATTTGCCTTACTATTTATTTCATATTTTTCGGTTTTAATTTGATTAAAATTTACCGGTTTCTCACAAATGTTACAATATGGAATGACTAACGCGTATGAATATGTTACGTACTTTTGTGTATTGAAGTGAATGGAAGTTACTCCAGCAAAATAAGTCAGAAGTTACAGAAATCACTTTATTGAGCAAAACAAGAAGAAAATGTTTTATATATCAGCAAAATAAACAAATTGCTGATACGAAAACAATTATTGAATGTCACAGCACAAAAAACACACACAAACATAACCTGTTATTTTACGAGTATATACAAATTGTCATTTCATGAAGACAGTTACGCGGCCATTCTAACAAAAGTGAATTTTCGAAGGAGTTTTGACGATCATTAAATGCAGAACTGAGGGAAGTTTGTGAGTCAATCGCTATTACTGTCGATGAAGCGAATTCGCCTTCTTTTTGTATTGGCGTACTGCTCATTTTTATGATAATGTTTCAATTTAAGATCATAGAATGGCAAAGTACTAATTGTATAGATAGATCGGAAGTGTTCTCTGCTTCGTGCTCATCTTCATATTCCTTTGAATACCACGTTCCTGAATACTTACAAAGTACTAGATGACGTTGTTTATTTTAAGTATCTAAATTTTGATAGGTTTATAAATGTTATTTTATGTAACTAAAATTTGACATGTTTTACTAGCTTTTTTAGTCACGCTATTTTGAGCAACGCAAAAGCAGTTCATAGACTACACTAGGTACTAGCATGATACGGAATCAGAAAACGGCAGTATGGTGATACGGATTTTTCAATACGGCATTCTGTAATTTCATTGTGGATATAGAAAAGGAAATCGACAGGCATATAATAAAACTAGAGACGACTCCACTATATAAAAATAAAATAAAAATCGGTCAAAACTAGTGATACAATGAATTCGTTTAATTGTCATAGCTATCAGAATACAGAAAAAAAAGTAATCGGTGGACTGTAATTTAACACAAGTAAAATAATCAAGTATTATCCCTAATTAGAGGCACACGGTAAGGGACAAACGGGGAACACAAAAAGTATAACCACCAGCACATATCCTCACCAGCCGATATTTAAGTTTACCTTCTCAGAGGTAAGCAGGGAAACCGATGCGAGCACATGCGCTGGATGCTCATGGGTACGTGATATTTCAGGATGAAGATGATAAGGGAAATGTGAGCATTGTGGAAAATGTTGATAATTTAATTGAAACAGTCCAGTTGTTCATTTACTTTTACCTGAATATGAGCTTTATCCTTGTCATGATTTTATTTAGGGAAACATCACGTCTACTTTTCTATATAGTACATGGAACAGCCCGGTCAACCAAATAACTTGCTAATGATAGCACTAACTCAATGTTCAGAATTTTGTTTAGTGGCCACATCACAGTAGTGTCTGTTCGGGTATATTAATGTCTGATTGTGCCAATTGGCTGCATCATACTTTGACACAGGCGTGACGTGACGCCAACACGACTTTAGTTGTGTATATAAAAATAAATGGCATGAATAGAAGCGTCTGCAATTACCAGTCAAATCCAGACGACAGAGTTAGATACAAGAGATTCAGTTGCAATAGAGCCATCTTGGTTCATTAACATGCTCAGTGGAAAGCGATGTGTTTACACGGGATACATCTTTCCAAATACAGAGTGATGTTTTGTCATACTTGAAAAACACAGACACTAAAATTAATAATGTAAGTTGTAATACATTCTTATTCCTACTAACCACTGTGCATGAGCACCACACTAGTAATGACATACTAATTCCAGTGAACTCGTGTTTTACTCACCGTTCCAAGCCGATTATCCAACCAATCATTTATTGTAAAAGCTTCTTTGATGCATTCTTTGCCCGTTTGTGGTTATTGTACGTATGTGTGTAAGTTGTTTGTGCCATTACTTTTGACCTTAAGCATAATTGATATCCCTTATTACTATATGTTTTGCTCAAGAATGTTTTTAGTTGCTATGGCAGGATGTTATGAAAAGTGATTGTTGCTATGGAAAGAAGGCGATTTGAAGAAAGTTGGCCAAGATTCACCATACATAGCTACATAGTGAATATGTCAGCTTTGGGCACTGCTTTTTTGGTCGAAAAGATTCTTAAATACTTGCCTTTAATGCATGCAAGTCTGAAAGTAACCAAAGTGCAGGTCCAACATTGAGAGCCAGGAGTATGATTTGCACACTTTTGGTAGAGAAAGACTAGGAAATGCTAAATGTCATATAACTTAGCTCAATACCTTGCAGAGGGTCACATACGGATTCTGCATGACTTGTTTCATATAGTCACATTATGAAAACTGGGTTCGCCTCATGGCAGCCAGGAAATAGGTCTCCAAAAGAAAATTTCACAAAAATATATATTTTGCAATCGGTGAACGATTTTTTTGTAGTTGTCAAGTTTTTGAAGATTTTGGCCCATCACAATAAATTGCATGTATAATTTGAAAACTTTGACATGTAAATTCTATGCATGGTGAACTTTTTTAACATTTAGAATGATCATAAATACAAACATGATCGTTAACACTATGAACTACGATAAATAGTGTTTGCAATGTTACAGAATAATTTAACATTTAACTAGAATCTAGCGAATCGCAGTATGTGCTTTAAATAATTTTAATGGGGGAAAATTGCGGCTTCATTCTTTTTTAACAATAGCAACATTCAACATTCTTCAACATCTAAATTTATTTTATTTTCAAGTGTTTACAAATGTTTTGGTGAAATAGATTACATTGTGACCATATGTGCCTTCTATAAGACTCATGATTCATACTTACATAACGTTCAAGCTCATACATAAATAAAATATTTTGCAAATTTGCGGGGCAGAAAATGGCCGGGTACATTCTTTGTTTGAATGCATCTTACCTTTGAGGAGTAAGAACTGTTGCTACGGCTGAATTTATTCGTTCGCAGGCCATTTCGTACTTTGATTAAGTGTATTACTTTATATGAGTTATTTTACATGTACTAAGTTTGTCCGACCATATTTCCCAACCGAACAAAATATCTTATTTAGAATGATTAAAAACATATACATTTTTGTGTATTTTAAAACTCAAACTAACTAACTTTAAAATAAATAAAATGATACATGTAACGTGTGACCTCACTAGTGTCCTAAAAAGAGAGAACTAACTATATCACAACATTGACACAGAACTGAGATAAACATGTTTACTTTTTGTAAAGTCATTAATATCCTTAAACAGTTCCAATATATCAGTCGACCTCAAAAACATCACACAAAGCTTTTTTGATGAAGATAAAGTGGACGCTGATAAAATTCCGTTCTGAAGGACGAATTTTTGGACTCATTTTCTTCCTGTTTATCCAATTTTTGGATACATTTTGCGTAAAAAGAATTCTTATATTGAAAAAAAACAAAAAACACGAAAAGTGTATAAATAGAAACTGCCACCGCATAAGTGGACATAATCTTGCCATTCATTGACTGGACAACACGTGTATAGCTACTTGTATCAGGTACACATTTCATATATATTTATTTTTTATATTTTTTATACACTTTTATATCACATATATATTTATTGATTATTTTAGTTGGAATAATCAACAATAACTTTCATCATTCTTACAACAAAGTTATTATCAAAATTATATTTTATATTTTAAAAAATTGTCACGAAATAATTGCTTGTCGAAGAACCGGTACTAGAAAAAGCTATGAAATTCTTTGTAAGTGGCTTTTTGTCTGGTCCACATCTTCATATCTATTGACTTTCAAACCTTGGCTAAAAACAATTGTGCAGTTTCTGGTGTTCAGGGATACGTTTTGAAACACACTACTCGACGTGAACCACGTCTCTCAGAAGTATTCACTGTATAGAACCATGATGTGAACATACATTTGATATCAACATTTCGTATTATGTGTAACTGTGATGGATGGTATAACAACTGGTTAAGGTTTATTTTTGTCAAAGTAAACCAAAATGTTTATTGATTGGTCAATTGCTATCCAGTTATACCAACTAACCAATCAAATCGCTGTAATTAGCGATAACCGGTTGTCAACTTTACATTTGACTGCTAGGACATGATAAGTAATTCATGTAAATGCGAATTCATATGTTTAGAGAGGTAACTTCACAAAGGCTCATTTCTAGCATCTTAAAGACGCAAAATAAATAAGATAAAAAAATCTGATACTTATAATCTATGTTATAGTTAAATATAAGCCTTAAATTATAAAAATATATGCACAATGGATTTCTAGTACTTGATAAAAGATAGTCCTAGAATGGAAAACCAGCGATTCTAGCTATTTCGTTGCCATTCTGAAAAATCTATAGCATAAGTGATATTCAAAACACATATGTTGTATGTAAAACACTTAATGTAGGCAAACTAAGAACATTGAATTATGATGCGACAAATAAACAACAAAACAGTTCTCAAATCCATGTAAATTGGCAAGAATGACACATGTTTTACAATCGTTATCTAATTTTCATTAATCATGTCGTAATTATACATTTCATTTATTCTTTTATACAAACACCACAATGGTTTTAATATTGCGGAGATATTGTGGAGCCAAATAAATTAATGTGCGATCACGAATCTACCGCTTTTAGCAGTAAAAAGCAAAGTGTATTATTCGGATATTATGACATAATTATTGATTTAACTACTGCACTGCCTATTGAGTTTTCAAAAGGAACTGAAAAATGAATATTGTTATGATTTGTATTCGTATATCAGATTTCCAAAACAACATCTTGGTATATAGATATGGCCAATGAAACGCTCAAATATATGAATGTAAATCGCCGTTAGCCTAACGGATTATAAGTATCTTCCATGGCCGAGAGTGTAAGATAGGTTCATTCCGAGCGTAGGGCGTTTTGCGGAAACGAGGTTTATCGAGTTTCTGCAGAACATCCTGCGCGAGGGTTGGGATGAATCGTTACACGAGCGGCTATGGTAGATGCATTTTCTCCAACCTCAGTTAAACAAAATAAAGTGAAATAGTATTTTTTTCGTTGGAACTCTTTTGCGCGTAGTGAAAATAATGTGCGTATATATATATGTGATAATTCGTGGTTGTCATGGAACAGCCTGCGCGAGGGTCGGGATGAACCTATCTTACACGAGCGGCTATGGTAGATGCTTTTTCTCCAATCTCAGTTAAACAAAATTAAGTAAAAATGTATTTTTTTGCTAGAACTCTTTTGTGCCTAGTGAAAATAATTGCGTACGGATATGCGATAATTCTAGGTTGTCATGGATATTCGCGCAGTGATTCAGAGTATGTAAATGGTCTGATCGGTCTTTAAATAGTTCTAAGAAGAGTGAAGCATTATTTCTTTAAAGATGCGTGAAAACTGTTTTCTGGTGACATTTGAAGCGAGAAATAATTAACTAGCGTTCTAAATATTGCCACAAGACAAGGTTTCCATGATGCGCTACAGACGACAGTCTTCAACAACGGAGGTAATTACACTGTGGTGACCATTAAAAGAAGTTCCATCCGGGCATTTTATCTTCGCCCGTGGGCAAGATAAGAATTTCTAGAATGGTTAAATTAATGGATCTACTTATCTGAGGTGGGAGAAAAAGATCTATATCTTAACCATTAGCCTATTAGGTCAGTTTACATACAGTCTCAAGTCTGAGTCTAGACCCAAATGTTCAAGCACTTTTATTAAATAACAAAGACTAATCTGTAATTAATTCGTTTTATGAAAAAGATATAAGTGATTGTACAAGTTTAAATAGTTATACAATTCAGCAAATTTCACCATAATAACTCAACTAGAAGGAACATTGAGATTGTTCGTAATCATGGCCATTGATCTTTGGGAAATGCTGGGAACAGGGGTAACTTAGAAGGACTGAAGGCTTAATGCATGTGCCATGTTTAGTGGCTAGAACATAACTTGTGAGCATGGATATTCTACTTTTATCCGTTTGATTTTTTCGTCTCCACGTAAATTGTGTTTTTTGTTCATTTTAGAGCCTCCAAATATCACATAAGTCATTTCTTGAAATTAATGTCTTTAAATTTTTAACCGGAAATTTAAAGTAATTTGTTTTTGCGAATTTCATTTCTTCAGTGATGCTGGACTATTAAACTTTTCCTTCTCACTTTTGAATATTGATCAATTTCATAAAAGTTAATTGCTTCCCTCTATACAATGTATATTATTTTTCAATTAAAATGTTTTATTTTTTCGGGGTACTATGGGTTCTTATATTACAAAGTTACACTTAAACATGTAGTGTGTGCGGCAAAATGGGCTGGTATCAATGTTAGTGACTTTTTTATTATGTATTTTAGGCAAACAATGACTTTTATCTCCAAAAAGTCTTATCTTTTCAAAACGTACGGAAAATAAAGGTTTATGTCGGAATATCCATAAACGTACAATCATTTTAACATTTCAGTAGTTTTCAATAATTATACTTTATGTTCATCGCATGAACGAAGAATGTCACCTGCGTAATATGAGTGACAATAGATTTACTCTGTTGTAAATAAAAAAAAGATAGAAACAGGACAGAAATGACTTGTCGAGGATGACATTATTTATCGAAACATATTCACATAAACAACCATTTAAAAACATGACCAAATTTGTTGTGCTGTATTATTAATTTTTAGTTATACATTAACTTCGTAATAAACATTGGCTGGTAAAGGAACACCAGACATATATAAATGGTAAATATATGAGCTCTGGGCACTAGCACAGGAATTTTTGGGGAAGAGAATATTAAATATTTTCCTAATATACAGGTAAAACAAATGACCAACAAAGCACTGCCAACATTGAACCCGGCCAAGGAGCATGTTTAAACTAAGTTGGTAGAGCTTGGTAAAGAATCACTAGGCAATGCTACATACCAAATAAGTAAGCACTAGACCTTGCAATTTTGTAGGAAATATTTTAAAGATTCTCCTGATATAAGTCTTCATTAAACTAATCCCGTCCCCATGTATATTTGAATTAACTAACAATTACTTGAAAGAATTTATGAGAGGGTTACACAAGGATCTTTATTAATATTTTGAGCGGTGTCTGTAACGATTTTATTTATGCAGTCATATTATAAAAAAACAAGCTCCTCCAACTGACAGCAATGTTTTTTACAAACGAAAGTGTTTTGAAGAAATTTGGTCGAATATCTCCCATGGAACATTTAAAAAAAAATATTTTAAAGTAGTCCATATGGTGTAAACTAGCACCGTCAACACATGCAACATTTTTCACCATGATGATCGAAGTATCTTTTTTTTCAAATATTTGCTTATATGTTGGTGAAATAGATCATAAAATGAGCTTTTCTGAACTATCCCTTAAATTTGTCTAATATTTCCTTTGTAACTGTAAGGTACCTTTAAGGGGTTGGCATTTCATGTGACGTCTGTATCCGGTCGCAGAGTACGTAAATTATGTTAATTACTTTATAGGATTTGTTTTACTTCGATTCTGATTTTTGTCCGACCGTAGGACCTAACCGGGCTTTATTTAGAATGTTTAATAACACAATAATTAAACTAAAACGCACTTACTTTTAAACAAAATACATGTAACGTATGACATCACTAGTGCCCTAAAAGGTTGAACTGCGTTTGATTTATATAATTACCTTGACAAATAACTGACATAAACCTGTTTAACATTTGTAAAATCATCAATATTCATAAACAAGTTCAGTCGACCTCAAAAGCCTCACACAGAGCTTTTTGGGTGGAGATGAAATTGACGCTGGTAAAATTCCATTCTGAAGGAAGAAATTTTGGACTCATTAGTTTCCTGTTTTTCAAAAATTAGAGACATGTTTTGCAGAACGTATTATTATTTATTCAAAAGAATCCTTCTGTGGAAATAAAAACGAGCTCAAGAAAGAGTATAAATACGGGACTGCCACCGATTAAGTGGACACAATCTTGCCATTCATTGACTGGACAACACGTGTACAGCTACTTGTATCAGGTACACATTTATTTATTTATTTATTTATTTATTTATTTATTTATTTATTTATTTATTTATTTATTTATTTATTTATTTATTTATTTATTCATTCATTCATTCATTCATTCATTCATTTATTATTTATTTATTTATTTATTTATTTATTTATTTATTTATTTATTTATTTATTTATTTATTTATTTATTTATTTATTTATTTATTTGAATAATGAGCAATGATTTTAATCATGCTACAACACATTTATGATCAAAGTTATATTTCAGATTAAAAATCTGTTTCACTGTGATATTATCAGGCTTGGATTCTACGGATACGTTTTTTAAGACATATAACTTGACGTGAACAGAGTCTTATCATAGAATTCACTGTATAGTATCGCTATGTAAACATTCATTTGATATCATCATTTTGTATTGTATGTAACTGTTGTCAATGGTATAAAAATACTGTAACGTTTTTGGTTCGGTTAAAGCAATCCAAAATGCATAATGTTCAATTTCATTCAATTTTAGATTTCTCGTTTAATTAATTCCGTATTACATGGCAACTCATGTGAGATCATCTTTATACACAATATATTTAATTTCACCAAACACCGCAAACAACTGATAAAAACTAGGCTGAACAGGTGAAACCGGCGAATTTTTTGATACTTTGATGCCGTTTAGATGTAGGTAAATTATACACGCTGGTTAAGGATGCGACCACAACGAATAAACAACAAAACATATACCAAATTCATGAAAAATGGCAAGAATAAAAGTATTCAGTATTGTATTTTTTAAGGTATTTAATTTCAAACACGACAATGGCTTTTATTGTTTGGAGAAATGGTAGGGTCAAATATGAGCCGTTCTGAACCTACCGCTTTATTCTTTAGCTGTAAAAAGCAAAAGCATAAGAACAACCTGCTATTAGTGGAATTAAGCTGAACCAATTAAAATGTTGATTGTTGTAAGCATAGATTTAGAATAATTCATAAATGATTAATACTCGTACAATTTCATTATTCGGATATTATGGTATAGATATTTATATAATTATTGTACTGCCTATTTAAGTTTTCTAATGAAACTCAAGCATGCAAATCGTTATAGTTGCGTGATATCCTTGTGTCAGCATTTTACATCAACATCTGGATATGAAGACAAGGCCAATGAAACGCTTTTAGGTCAGATCTTTGATAAATGCTGGTAGGATGAATATGTTTAATGTACAGCGGCTAAAACATAACTAGCGAGCATAGATACATGGTATTAATCGAATTGTCGCTGTATCTAAATGTCAGACAGCCGTCTTTGAACAATAAAATCACATTGTTTTCGGTACTAAGTCGATATTTGACAATGAGGTATTAGCATTTTGATGATTTTCATTCTGAGCGCATAAATTAAATTTCTTTTCCAAATCGCGGTTGACTATTTAAGGACAGTATTCCATGATGCGACACATATATATTTAAATGTTGATAAACAATTATATTAGAAGAAACTGTTTATACACGGAACAACTGATTTGCTCGCAAATAACTTATAATCACATACAATCCTGCATCAGGAAATAAATGTGATTAAAATGTGGCCAAGATTCAATTTAGTTACCATGAGTTAACGTTAAGGTTTAAAGAGACCTATATCTGTGATAGCGCACATAACTAACATGAGTTAGTGTGTTATTGTGTTCGTCTTACTGAAACAATCAAACTCCTAATGTATATGACACAAGCTCGGAGATAATAAAAAAACATGACGACTATTAAAGGTTTTATTCAAATCGTCGCGTCAGTAAGGCAAATATATTTTACTTACCTTAATAAGAATTTATTCAATATTGTTTTCGGAATAAGTGTTTGAATATAAAAATGACTAAATATAAATCATATAAATGAATCAATAAGCACGGAATTATTTTCAGGCACGATGACTTCGACACTTTTTGTCCTCTTTGCACTTGCTGTCGCGGCTTCCGCGACAATAGAGGTAAGCTGAAATATTCAAATATAAGTCAATGAATGTTTAAACTCGATCTGTTGAATAAGCCGTTTTACTGGTGTTTTTTTTAAAGTGTCACTCTTATTTAAAATCAATAGAAACACATATATAACATACATAAATTTTGAGTGATAAAACTTAAACTACTTACTTAACAATGCACCTTTAGAAAATATTAATGACTGATACTAAGATTATGACCGTGTATTTACTAGCTGGAAACGCAAAAATATCAAAAGATTGGTGAATGCTAAAAGATTTACTCTGATCTACTATCATATCATATGGTGGAAATACCGTGTTTTCTGCACCTTTCTTTCAAATTCAACTGAGTATCCCCTTAACAACCATAGTTTTTGACATGTTCTTATCCTTTTTTGATATTATAACAATTGTATTAATTGTGGTAATTCTATTTGGGAGTAAGGATGCATCTTTAATTTATTTACTAAATTTTACTTTCTACTTGATTTAAATAGTGCAGGGGAGCTTAAGAACAAGAATAACACGAATAATATTGGTTCAAACTATTGAACCGATCGAACATAATTTGATCGATGATATAAATAAATACACATTGTAAATGATATATTTATATTGCAGGTGAACCACTTAGTACAGACGAATGACGCAGGCCATAAGATACAAATGGACGTGATTCGCGACGAGGACGCTAAACTCGTATTGTCTATCATCGGAGACGTCTCCCGATACAGAGGATCGAAACAGACTGTCAACTTTCATGACTACAACGTGGTAAAGTTATTTTTCATATATATAAATACCATTAAGACATTCCTTGCATACCAGATAGGAGTTTCTGAGTATTAAGTATGTAGTCGGGATATTGAAGATAATACTTTCAATTTCTAGAACTGAAGTAACAAAGAATGATGAATTATTTGGAGATGTATGAGTCGAGCCAGGACATCTGCTCTTTAAACGTCTTGATAAATTGTTTCCCCTTTTTAACAGGGCTATGGTGTTCTTAAGGATATCAACAGGAAAATTTGTATTCTAACGCGACCGTTGGTTCCGATGCTGCCATCATGGAAATACGAACAGGTTTGTATATTACGACACTTGAATCTGTTTCATGGTTCATTACCATTCATACGCGCCCTGTTCGTGTTTTTCCCCTTTTCTTTATAATAAATCCTACATCTGGGACTACAAGATCGATGCTACCATAAACCGTAAGGCTACCTTAGTGAAGTTTGTCACTAACTCGAAACCATCGTTAACTAAGGTTGTATCTTAAAAAACACTAATCTTAACGTGACTCCATCAAGCTAAGGTCTTAGCGTTCATTTGAATATAAGATTGCTTTGGTTAAGACCACATGCAATAATTACGTAACTTATTTGTTTTAGTAGTATGAATTAAGATATATTTTAGATTTGACTGGCATTTTTGCATGTATGTTGTGATTATAACTGAAATTGTCATACTTTATCAAATGAGTTGCTATTGAATGGAAACTATCAATTCTTTGTAGTACATTAAAATATGTTAAATTTATTATGCCATGAACACATGCATTTACTTTTTGTTCTCTATAATGTTACTGCGAATTGAATATGTCGCTTGCTTGGGTGTTATTTTTTTTATTGAAAGATGCGGAAATTATTTAACTAATCATGAGACTGATGATACAGCCATGTTTAACTTGATCAAGAAATCTTAGAACATGTAACATGTACATACACTATCCCACCATAACATATTTTCTGTATACTTTATAACCATAACACAAAATTGATGTGGTTATTTGTCAGAAACTGTCTGTGATGCAGAGTTACCACGTTCAGTAACGATAAAAAAATGTAAGAACGCATAAAAACTTGGTCAAGTTTTGACAATGCAAGAGACATAGCTCTGAAGAATAATGATATCTTGCTGTATGTCGATCATAGCATTCTCGGTCGAGATAGCGGACAAGTGTGCATTTGGTTAAACTTTGACAATTCAAGGGTCATGTGGTTACGATTGAATACAATCTTATTATTATGATTTATGTGTCGGATATATTAAATATTCGTGTAATTCATATATGAATTACTTGATTATTATAAGAGTATGAAAACCCTTATTTGGAATGTGAACGAACGGTTTGAGTTAGCGAAATAGTGACACTTTTGGGCCTTAATAAACCAACTTTAAAATATATTAAAAGTTTTGTACAACATATATCATTGTAAACTTGTTTGTATAAATGTCAGTTTGGGCAATAAAAACAGAAAGCAGAGAAAAACATTAGTAGGCACATGACTGTAAATGTACCGCAATTATTGTAAATCATATAATCGACTGGCTATTCTCTACGCTGACCTTTTTGTAGGGCACAACCGACGAAATTCATGTTCACAACATGCACTTCAATCACACAAAAATGTCAAATGAAGAAGTTTTGGAACTTGCTGGATCAAACATAGCCACTTTCTGCCACGATTATAATACTTATTATGCAGAGGCCACCCCAGCCGACAGGAGAGGTACGAAGTTTTAAACGTACTTATATTTGTCTTTCCGAACACATAAAAGTTGCAGTTGGACTCGAAGGTAATTTGCAAAATCTCGCTTTCCACATATACAGGCAGGCTCAGCCTACATTATAAGGGTGTAGATGTAAGACAAAGATTGTACGAATTTACAAGTAAAATTAAAAACTCAATCAAGTTTGTGAAAATATCATATTTCAACCCTCATTATTGATCTAACGATATTGTATCGTACGTTTGTTGATTATATGGTCACTCTGTTTTAGACACTGCAGATATGATTGGGGTAATGGGAACAGAAAGAAGCAGAGGTACAAGTAAGTATTTATAAATGTCATTTTTCATTTTCTCCAGACTGACTGTGCAAAAATAATGTAATTTATGAAGTTAGTCAATCATCTAGCTTTCAAAATAACACATACTGAAATTCAAATGAATATATTTATTTGAAACGACATCAAGTGATGTTGGTCATCATCTTTCTTTGTTCTTTCGAATTGACTCTGATAGCAAGCCTTCGTCGAACTATTTATTTACATTGTTTACAATTGTAACTATTTTCAGTGTGGTGCGTCTTCTCAAGTTGTATCTTTGGTGAAGGTGATTACGCACACTTAGGATAGAAAAGAAGAAGAACAAGAAGAAGAAGAAGAAAAAGAAGAAGAAGCAGATGAAAAAAAAAAAAAAAAAATGTTTGTTAAATTCAACTAATAAAATTACTATTGGAAAGGGCAGTGCACTTGAGTAACCTCAAATTAACAATAAATGTACTATTTAAAACATCACAAACATGTGTGTTCATTCGAATAGGTGAAAGAACGTTTTAGTTATATGTGTGGATTTAGAAATACTATATATGTTTATATATTTCATGAAACATCAGGAAAAACGTGTCTAATTGTAGTATGTATTGTGTCGACTCGTATTGTGAGGTTTCTGTATAGAAAACATGATACTTAAAAAATATTAATTTTTAATGCTACAAGAAGTAAGTTCAATAATTTTCAGAAATTCAGAGGACACCAAAAACATCGGCTTACATACGTTCTCTCGTAAGACATTCTAAAGGAAAATAAAACAATAAAAACAGAGTTGGAATTTAAATTCATATCTCGGTTTGTATGCAATTTATTCTGAATATTATTTAAATATAATTGGCAATTCCAAATAGCAAATAAAACAAACATGGACGTGCCTTTTAACACTTTTTTCCATTTTTGCTTGAATATCTCTCTCTCTCTTTGTTTGAATATATTAATCTTAAGATTTTAACACATTGATTTAACTAAACTCATAAATATAATAATAATAAATGTGTTTTACTTTAAATGCCCAAATATGTGTCCAATGTCATTTTGTATACTAACAGAATATATGCAATAAAAAACTTTAACATTGAATATGCTGAGCGTTTTCATTTATGGCCTTGTTTTAATTTCCGTGAAAAGTTTACAAACTCCGTGTGTTAGTTTCCATGTATTTGATTAACAATGCCACACATATAATAATGATCCCTTTCCTGCATAAATTGCAATATCAAACTATAAAGGCTTGTGTTTTCTATAGGTTGGGGTGGAGGCTTTTCCCCCAAAAGTCGCGGGCTCAGATGATCTCTCTAGATGGACCTGATTTCAACCAATGAAACAAACCGGAGGGTGATTCATATCAGTATAAAACTAAACATCTTTACAATGAAGCTTCATCAAAGTTGTATAGCATAAAATGTCCCTCTAGGTCTGTTACATAAATTACTGGGCCTTAACGGTAGAAAACGTGTATTGCTTTGTTAAGGAGCTTACACACGTATAACAAGGACATTCAGAGGTCATTTGCAATTGACGCTACGCCAGCGCTTGTTTTGTTTAGGTTGATTTGAACCGTGTGCATTTTCCTCATTCACAGACGGGCTTAAAAAGTATTTGTATAGCATAAATGGTAGTAGCAAAAAAAACCCATTTCGATTGCTCGTTTCCTCCGGATAGGCCTTTACAATGTTTTTATCCTCTTGAAATTTGAGATGGTAAATACTAAAAAGATTGTATTAACTCTATTATAGCATACGAAATTGAAATAACTTAAATCCAACCAACTTACTAAGGAAAGAGTTTAGATTTATATAATTGTATACTATATATCATATCTGCTAGGCTTTTATGTTAATTTAGATACGTACGTTATTATACAAAGAAATCATGCAAGTCGTGAGTATAAGCTTATCTTAACACGAACTATGAAGGGAAAAAGTCATTTAACGACCTCCCAATTGAGTTTGCATATCCCGGATTTCACAAACTCAAGTACCCTTTAATAACGTAAAAGGTATTTGCCTGGTTAATGAACAGATTATTTTAACAGATACAGCTTTTTGACAAATTTTTTTATCCTGTAATAGCATTTTTTACACACAAACTAAAATTTTCTTTTACGAGTCTGAGTCTCAAACGCAGACGTTTAGTCTAGATGCTCGTGAATACGGACAAAGACAAATATCTACTAATTCTGTACATTTAATGTCGCTGTCTCTTGAAAACGAGATCAGGTCAGGGAACATTAATTCACCATCTTGTTCGTCAACTTGACACATACAACACATAAATGGCAAACATTATTGAATCAAAAGCCAGGGCTGTCACATCTTGTATGGATATTTGATTTTGAAGATTTCAAAAACGCATGTGCAGAACAATGTTAAGAAATTGAAGTCCTAGAATGAGTTTTTTTTGTTACGTTGACCTACGCTGCAAGTAGACCGCGTAGTAATTTTAATTTAGCAGTAAATCTTAAGGACTTTACTCTTTGAGGAATTTAAAACGAAACAATTACCGTTGTATCAGCGGCTATCTTTCAATAAGTTTTATTGAAAAGCATGTGGTCAGGTAGAAATAAAAAAATCGCTAATAAAAAATATTACACACCACTGAGGTTAATGTGGCATTAAAAGGATCAGCCAGTCAGCATCCAAATGTCGTAATCGTAAAAGTCGAAATGCTTCAGACAACGGTTTATCACCTTAGCGGTCGTTATAATTTTGAGAGACAGGTCGGACCGGGCGTTAAAAGTTATGACGCCCTTTGCTCTATATTTCTATAAAAAAAACCAGATATTGACAGACTGATAAACATTTTCTCTCATTATCAATCCTCAAATTGGAGTGCATGATACCCCTAAGAAGCGTTTATCTACCTAAAGTTTAAAACAATGTTCTCTTTGTTGGAAGGAAATAAAATGTCTTTGTATTTTAAAGTACAAAGCTTGGAAATTATGTGAATGTCTGAAATGTGCCGGACTATTCGTTAGAATTTAAGTGTTCCTATTCACCGCCGAATATAATATTGAATGACTGCAGTTTTCATTAAAAATGGTATGAAAGTATGACAACTGTTGTGGTTTTAAAGTAGAGTGCCGCTTGATTTGATTAAATCAACCATCGGAAGTGTCATGGTGTAACTATAACACATGAAATATTTATATTCAATAACAGCTTGCACGAGTTCACGCATTAGAGATTCATACGCTACAATGCATCAATTGCTATGATTTATTATTTCTCCGCTGTGTAATACATTCATGCTATGTTTCTTGATAAAAACAATGAAGCTATTTGTCTATAGTGATTGATCGTTTCTAGCCATGTATTCGTCCCGCTGTGTTTTGGCTTTTTTGCAATGCAATAAATTCCTCCATTTACCCAAATATAATCATCTATACTACAAACGAAGAGTCTGCGGTCACGGCATATTCCAATTAATGAAGGACAGACTGATATATTCGGCGTGTTCCATGTATCATATACACGTTATATGTCATAATTTGTTTATTTCAGCCTGTTTATTGTTTTTATTCGCAAAAAAAGAAGAAGAAATACACCATTCGGAACTTCTCTGCCATTTTTCGTCGAGGACAACTACCGATGTATATGGACCGTTTCTTATGTCAGATATCTTTATATTTATCTACGCTGCAAGTATATCGAGTAGTGATTTCAATTTACTAGTTAAACTTTACTCTTAGGAATCTTGATTAATTAAGCAATCATTCACTTCATTGACGATCAATTTAAACACAGATATACAGCACATATGTTAATACTCTGAAATTAATCAAAACTATTACTCAAAAATTTAAGAACCACTTTACTGATGCACTGGCATACATCTGATGTTGTTTTCGATTAAAAACTGGCCAAGAATTTTCGAATATAAACTCGAGGACAAAAGAAACGCCTCAATTTAGTGTAACGTGAAATCAGAAACTTTGTTAAGTGTTTATTTTAATAGTTCCAATTTCATAGGAAGGAACATATCTAAGAGTACATACACCATTTATTCGATTTGTTTAAACAACAACGTTGGTTTATAAAAGACGTCGTAACGGAAGATGGTGTAAAGTTTTCTCATGAACTTTAATAATGAGTATGCTCTTTGGAGACACTATCTAACTCTGGACGGCATTGATCCACACAAACGTCTCACCACTTCCCGAGAAATAAGAGCCCATTCCTCTCTCAATGCTTTGGCAAGCTCATTACGTGTCCGTGGGGCTTGGTGACGTCGTCAGAAACGAAGTCTTAATTCATCCCAAACATGTTCAATAGGGTTTAAATCCGGTGACTTTGAGGACCATTTGAGTGTAATAAAATTATTTTTACGCAAGCAGTCCATTGTGATTCTTGCCGTGTGCGGACGGGCGTTGTCGTGCTGAAAGGTGAGACGTTGACGTCGCATAATTTGAATAACAACAGGCCGCAATACTTCGTGGTGGTCTGGAGGTCACATTTCCCTCAAGTATGATGAGTTCTGACCGAAAACTATAATTAATGGCAACCCACACCATTACACTCAACCGTCCGTATCGATCAGTTTTCAGAATGACGTTCCTGTTGAATCGTTCTCCACGCGACGATATACTCACGCTCGGCAATCAGTGTGGAACAAAGTAAAGCGTGATTCATCACTGAACACAAAATCATTCCAATAACGCCTTTGAAGATGATGCTAAGCCCAGAGACGCCTTGCTCTTCGATGACGTTCCGATAGAATGGGTTCTTGATAATGGCGATGGAAGCAAATTTGATAATCTCGGAGACGTCTAGACACTGTCCTTCGATGTATCGGCCTACCAGGAGTTCCGACGATATCAACAGCGATTGCTTATGCCGTCAAAAAGCGTCCACGCGAATGACATTGATGTATATATACGTCATGACGGGGAGTGGTTACCCTAAATGCAAGCGAGGTCGGTCATTTACCGTCCAAGTATCCCTAAATCGTCTCACAAGACGCACAGTAGTCGATCTTCTTACATTTTACCGAGTTGCGACAATATACTGAGATACACGAGCATCGAGTTGGCCTCAAACCGTATTCCGATTTTCAACTTTAACGTGGCATCTTTATGTTTGCAATGTTTTCGATTTTCACGTTTGATTTGTGACATATTAGTTTTATTACAATATATACGTGAGGCGTTTCTTTTGTCCTTGAGTTTAGATACACCAGCAAAAGTCGAAAACGGAACATTTTTTTTCTTTATTATACACAAAACCTTTGGGCATATCACCTAAGGTTCATTTCCATGCGTCCACGTACTGCGAATGAGAATCATCATCGTGATGGTCAAAATAAAGTTATGAAAATTGAACCTACCATTTGAGTTTTAAAGAACAATATTTTGGACTACTATTTATCTACAACCTTTAAACATTCAAGTTCGAATTTGCAACCTGAATTTACAAGTTTTATTAGGCATACTATCACATTTCTTGTCATTTTAAAACTGTCTCTTCAGAGCATCAGCACTTGGTTTTGTTCAACAAATCATTATTGTACTTGTTAACGTCAACTTACATCCAAATCCATTCATTAGGGCTACTCTCTGTTTAAACCGTCTTTCGTGTACATATTTATATATTTTCAAGCCTTCCGCGACCATAGACTATGATTATAAACTCTTACAATAACCGGTGCTAGTGGGCGTTGACAGTGGTTTACTGAGGTCAATCAACTGTCTAAATGGATTGTATCTGTATAATTTGATTAGGTACTCCCAAAGGAGCGCTCTTCCAAAATAAATTCAACTTTCCATAAAATTGGACGCTTAGTGGCACCTGCATTAAACATGGCGTTTACTAAGGAATGGGTGTATACGTAATGCTTTAGTGCGAATAATTTGGACAAAAATGTACGAAATATACATGTTTTACACTACTAGCTGTTGTTTCAACTACCATACTATACCGTATGAAACGAAAACAATTTTGAACAATACAAGTACATCATGTAAGAAAGATGGGACACACATATATGAGTATGATTATATCAAAGAACGAAACAACAGTCTCGGATTTAGTGAGACTGTCCTGAGAATGAAACTGAAACGCATTCCATATGAAACCATGACGCTTCTGGGATACTTACCAATTTTTATAACACCGACACTTCGAACCGTCGATATCTATTTTGAAGTGAAATGATAAGGCTCGTAATTTTAACAAGGGCACCGCCTGCGAGTGCTGAACGCTCGTTTGATTTTATCCTTTTACGGTTTATTTATTTCAGGTATTTCAGGTATAACATTTGATAGTCAACAGGTATTCCAAAGTTTGAAAGTGATAGCTTTGATAGTTTGCATGTAAGTGACCCAAATGCTTAAATATCCCCCACACTCCCCCTACCTTTCCAAATGTGTGACTCAAACCCGTTTGATATATTCAAGTGCATTATCCATTTATTGTCTGTGAAAGAAATTGAAACAAAAATTGAAGAAGCTATGTCCAATTCTCAAAATCAACCAAAATCCATCAAAATTCATGTTTTTATAAATAAACAACAGGTGAGACTCAGCATCTTTAGGGTACAATGTGAAGAAGGTATTAGATGAACAAGTTCGCAAGTTTCAAAGTGATAGCTTTGATAGTTTCCATGTAAGTGATCTAAGTCATTTTCAAAATTCAGACCATCTGAAAACAGATAGTCGGAACCCAATTAATTATAAGATTGAAATCCAAAATTTAAATGTAGGATATTTAAGTAATAAAAGTAGACCAAATACCTTGAAATCCGTTTACGTTCAAAAATATAATCTATACAGTAAAAGTGACACTCGTATTTAAACTCAATACATACACATGTATAACAAACATACATTTTGAGTGATAAACCCTTAACTACGAGTTCATACTAAATAGTGCATTTATGAAAAAAAAATATTTAAGGATAACACGATTGTAACCTTGTATTAAATAGCAGAACACATAAAAATATTAAATGATTGGTGAGTACTTAAAGATTTACTGTGATCTACTATCATCTCATAAGGTAGAAATACCATGTTCTCTGCACCATTCTTTCATCGCCAAATTAAACACAGTATTCTTTATAAAAAAAACATTGTTTTTTTAATATTTATTCATATTTTTTGTTAAATTAAAACATTTCTATTAATTGTGGTACATCTTTTTTGGGAGTGAATCTTTAAGAATCTGCCAAGAACCGTTTTAAAAGAAAACGTTCAATGGTCTGTGCATGAACATTAAAACTAAATAATAACAAGAACACCATTGTTAAATGAACATATCTTTTACGATATAAAAACACATTATAACATACTAACTTTTTATGCTCCATTGTGACGGAAGCGGAGAGCTTATAGAATCACGTTCGAGTCCGTTTCCTGGGTATGGTGAGAGGCGGACACCTTAACCACTGGACCACTGTCACCACTTATATGGGTTATAGTTTTATATCTGGTGAATCACTCAGTACAAACGGATGGTACGGGCTGCTTTGTTAACATGATCGTAATCTTTGACAAGGATGCCAATATCGCCATTACTATAACTGGAGACGTCTCCAACGATGAGGAAGGATGGTTTTGTTTCGGATTATTTAGTTTAGAGATGGAACGATTATCAAAAACAATCGATAAATCGTCGCTGACAATATCAGGTCGGCGACAGTCGTGTGGCATGAAGGGAAGATTCTTGGGCACCACCTCCAACTTGCATGGATATTTATTGGCACCGATTTCTACCATATGTACACATGGACCTCATTAAGACCCCATTGAATAATGCGCATCAAAAGGGGGGGGGTATGCCTCATATTACCGTCCTTTGCCCGTGACAACAAAAATGTATTGATACAATCATTGGGGCAATTTCACTTTTTTCAAATCGATATGCTCATGAAATTGAAAATAAAAGTCATCCTCTCGCTTAGAATCCTTACAAAGAATACTTCTGAAAACAAGGTTGCCACTGATTTTGAGGGATGTCGATTTTATTAGAAGCTATGCTATCGACTTGTTCTAATACATATAAAAAGCGAAAAACAAAAACATTATAAATCATTTACTAGCATGCTTTTTATTATTACTATAACAAGCGGACTCGAATTTACATGAACAACGGCAACATTCATGAACTCACTGAGCGTCAATTATATAAATAATAAAAACAACAAACATGTAACCATACATTTAACTTGTATATACGTTTTAATTGTCACAGTTGACTATTACATTCATGCATACATGCGTATTCAGGTTTGTCAGTTATTGCATAATTTAGATTAATGTGTGCTTGGCAAATAACATAAGCCATGACGGGATTTTGAAACCAAATTCGACACCCAGGAATTCCAAGATGGCTCAAATATCCACAGACTGTTATTCGCCGTATGTTTATAGGCTTGTGACCGTCATCATCCCTAGACCCATAGTGGTCCCCGAGGTCTGTGGTTATGAGCACTTTCCCGCTCATTTGCATTATGTTGTTTTTTAGCGAGTCGGACGAAACTCACATTCCGAAGTTGTCTACCGACTCCCCATATTTGTAGTTGTCTCTCAGAATTTGTTCACTAACACCAGCCTCCACAGCCATCATGGCTGACAATTTCGGATCCTTGAAGATTGCTTGTGAACCCTCAGTTTTAACCTAGCAAGGCCAAAGGCAGACGAATGCGACGTTATGCTCCCTCAACTCTCTTGCGCAGTCAACAGCCATTCGATCGCAGCCTTTTTTCCGATACAATACGGCACGTTTAACGTACACGCCATTCCTCCGTGACCGGAAATGTTAATTATGAGTCCCAACTTCCAGGGCACCATCAGACGAGCAGCATAAACCAAACATAGGTAGTGGTTTCGTAAACCGACATGATTCAGCTCATCATAGATATTATCGGGTAGTTCCCAGAAAGGCACTTTGACGTTAACCACGCATGCGTTGAATGCCGAGAACGCGTTATTTACGAGAACATCTAAACGGTTATTCTGTTCCCGAGCAACCTTTTCAAACAATTTCTTAACATCGTCGTCGTTCTTGTGATCACACTGTACCGGAATGCATTTGCCTCCCCTTGATTCGATCTCCTCACACGTTTGTTCGAGGGAACCCGGAAATTGAGCATCATCCTTGGCTTTGAGGGTCCTTCCGGTAACGTACACAGTGGCCCCATGTGCGCCTAGCTGCAAGGCGATCCCGCGGCCGATGCCCCGTGTAGCTCCTGTCACGATGCAGACTTTGTCTTTCAATGACACTCTGTAAGTATACCGCGAAGAAAGAATAATCGAATATAAATGCTTTGTGTAAATATCAGTACATTGACTAATTCAATTGAAAACAGTAACATGATAAATGATTCAGACGAAAACACGGAAAATTATGATACTTCGATCAATTCTATCAGTTATATTTATTATGATTTTTCAAGCGATTCTTAAAAACACTTATATTATGATTTTACACATGATTCTTCATTACGATTTTACAAACGATTCGACATCTACATTATGATTTTAAAAACGGTTCTGAAATAAACTTGGATACTAAGAGTATAAAATATATTACATTTCAAACGATTCCGAGTGACATATAAAAATGAATTGTGTATTTGTTGATACTACACATAATACTGACATATTCCTAATGGAGCAAATAATTTTACATTATGACACGGACATTAAATATACCTATAATTAGGATACTAAAACTGTTCCGTAGCACTGTATATGATACTTCAAATAATTCTGACATAATAATACATTATGACACAGGGATTGATTTGCAGTAATATCAAGGTAATTAATTAGGATACTACAAATATGCCGTAATATAAACTATGATTCTAACACCTAATATATGATTCTAAAAATCATCATAATGTCATATAGTCATATATTGAGGATACTGCATTTACATAAGATACTAAAATAGTACATGTATAATTGTACATCGCATTATAATGTTATGTGTGTTGTAGCGCGATTAACAGATTAAGACAATTTGTATAAAATGACCGACGTAATACACAAACGATCATAAGAATGTCCTCGTTTTTACAAAATTACGGAAGTACATGTATATCAACGAACGGCAAATGCTACAATATTACCTCCCCTTACTAATACATTTACAGTGTTTACATCTATTTTTAGTTACCGAAAATCCGCTTGCGATTGGATGTTATTTTTAGAAGTCGAAGACCACTTTGAATATACTGGTACCGTTGACAGTTTGAATGTAAACGCGAAATTATTCAAAATTTGATTCTTTCTTGTGATATCGTTAATTGTGATAGTATATTAGTGTAGATTTAAACTTCAAGAATTTACAATACAGAGAATACATTTGACCGGTAAGCTCGAAACTAAATTATTATTTTATTATTGGGAATTTTCGTTGACAGTGTATACATGTCTTAGTTTATAAATAAACAATACATTTGCTGGCGCGAAATTTGAAAATAATAAATTCATCATTGTTCGTGTCCTTAATAATTATGTTATAGTACTTAGTGTTTATTTTTTCACTTCTTTGCTCTTATTTTCCATGTTTATGAAAAAAAACACCACCACTTTACCATCATTATTTAGTTGTTAGTTTACGTTAAATAACTGATATTCCTTATTTTAGGGTAGTGCAAATTGGAAATATTCTTTATACACTTTTTGTTTCTTTCGTTCATCTATCTTCAAAGAGGTAAGCTTCTAAGATATCTATTTTTGTAACTGCATGTGTTACATTGAACTTTACATATATTATATCAAATGAATTACAAATAACATATTTTCTATATAATTGTCAGCAGCAATGGAGAACATAAAACTATTAGTTGTCGGCGACGGCGGCGTCGGCAAGAGTTGTCTTCTTATAGCATACACAACCAGCGCGTTCCCGTCGAAGTACGTCCCGACAGTTTTTGACAATTACTCTGCCAATATAATGGTTGATGGGAAAGCGGTCAATTTGGGCCTCTGGGATACCGCCGGACAGGTAAGTCGTCGTTCAATTATAATAGAGCACTAGAGGATCCAGGGCGGAGGGGGGGGGGGGGTGCACCACTCAAATCGTGCTACATTACTTTTAATTTCAATAGAAGGAGAACAGAAGTAATTAAATACGCCAAAAATGCACAATTTGGGACTATAAAACGTTAAAATGATCTTTGGGAGCCACCCCCCCCCCCCCTCCCTGCCGACACTTTAAATAAATATAGTTCGGTTCTGACGGAAGAGCACAAGTTAAAGGGATACGCCCCTAAGTTACACCCCCTCTTACGTCAAATACTGGAACCGCCCATACCTCTTATACAGGCACGTGTACGTGCGGACTTATCTATGTGTATACCAGTTATGTGTAACATGTACATGCATATAATCACGGTCATGTAAGATAGCAGGAGAAACGTGATTTATGCGAGTATCAGCACCCCCCTCTCCCTCCCTCCCCACGCCCATTTTGAATTTCTGGATCCACCACTGCTGCTTGATTTGAATCCAATAATTTCTTTTTAGGAGGATTACGACCGCCTCAGACCCCTTTCCTATCCAGGGACGGACGTGTTTTTCATCTGTTTTGACCTAAGCAGACGATCTTCATTTGAAAACGTGGAGCCAAAATGGCTACCGGAAGTGAGACATTACTGCCCAAATACACCGATTGTACTAGTCGGGTGCAAAGCTGGTAGGTCGATCTGCTTCATATAACATCAGTTTTGTTTAAATAAGTTATAAATGTAAAACATTCGACTGCCTGTTAAAGCTGATGTTTTGTTAGCAGTCTTATATTACTGATTTCCCGATAACAACGCAAAAATTGGCTCATTCCAAGACAACATGAAAAAAAAATATGTCAAAACCGGTAAATTTGTAAGAGTGCATGTTTAAGGGCAAATTACACCAATTTGGAAGTGACTTGTATCTACGTTCAAAACAAAACAAAATCTAACTGGTTTTTTAATATTAAGTACACAAATGGAAACTTCAGTAGAAATTAGTGTTTTTTTCGCGTGCAAATTGGTCAACTGACTACAGATATTGATTTATTAAGTGGTGTCTTGCTATTTGCGTAGTAACGCGAAAGTTGTTTATTGCAGGCGCACTTAGAATAATGTACATACTTAATTGGTCAAAGAAAGCTAACACTCTACTCTGCAAGACTTCTGTAAAAAAAGAAAATTGTATAAATACGAGGCAAACTCATTCGCTGCTGAGTGTTCAAATCCTTTTTGTTGCAAACTGTATGCAGACTGTAAAGATATTTTAACTACAGACCGTAAAATGGCTATTTGCCGCTGGTTGTTTAAAATGTTACTTTCTGCAAATTGTTATTTATGTTATGTATTGCAGACCTGCCGTCCGCAGTATCCGCAGCCGATATCGGCAAGCTTACCAAGACTCATGGACTCAAATACTGTGAAACCAGCGCCCTCACACAGAGGGGTTTGAAGAATTGCTTTGATGAAGCTGTAATTTTTTTCTTCTTTGGAGCTTAAAATTATGTTGATATATAGGGGTTCATCAGTAAAATTAAATTGACATATTTCTGTTTCAAGCAGTCAATTTGATATTTTTCACTTATTTGAAATTTAAGTCCGCTCTCGGGTCCAAATGCACGTTTTCTAAAAAACGTGCAATAAAAATGACTTTTAATTCCAATTTGATGCATATGATAAAAAGAAGAAGAAAAATGTTTCAGTGTAGGATAGTAATATATTTCACAGTCCACACCAAAACTTATATTCCACAAGTGGCCACGAGTGAAATATTCACTTCTTGCACTGAAACAAACAATAATCGTCTATATATTGATTGGGGTTTGTTTAGATACACATAAAAAGTAAAGGATTGTCTTATAACAATAAGGCTTTCTTTTGATACAATGACTGAATGAATGTTTTGTATAAGGTGTAAAAAAACCTGTCTTAAGCACAGAGCTTTCAGGTAATTCAATTGATTAATGTCATCAATGGTACTTATGCGACGAGAATAATTTCTTATTTGTATACGTATTCCCTGATTAAGTTATAACTTGAAATGCATTACGAAATACATAACTTGCAAGTTTGATTCGAGAGTAGTTAATGCTCAAAATCTTTTTTATAAATACTCATCAAAATAACTGCTCACAAATGCCATGGATATTTAAGTCGAAATACGTTGGCTCGAGCTCGCTGTGCTCTATTTCATCGTTGGCTCGAACTGGATGTAAAGGACCGATTTTGTTCTACATATCTATCTTTCCCTTTCTCGTTTGGCTCTATTTTCCCGAGGCTCGAGATATTTTCGCCGGTCCCTGGGAGTTCGAGCCAACGGGGTCCGACTGTAATTCGATTTAAATCCATGATTGTGCAAATATCCCGATCAATAGAAGCTGTTGGAAACAAGAACTAAAACAAAACATTTCACATGTCCACTCTATCACAACCTATTGGCTGTGTCACTGTTTTTATAATACGGTTTCGGGTAACTTGGTCGTAGCTGAGTTCAAATGCTTTATTTGTGGGAATGCTTTCCAGTGACGATTTATGAGAAACTGTATAAAGTTAAGATGTTTGTTATTCATGTCAAAAAATAGCTCATTGGGCTAATGTTTCTTGTTAACATATACTAGTCTTTTAATAAGGATTCTTGTATCTTGTATCTTGTATCTTTCAGACACGGTCAGTTCTTAACGCACCAAAGACAAAGAAGTCCATGGGTTTGTTCAGTAAATTGAAAAAGACCATCACGGATCCGCCAGTTATGCCGCAGACAGGTTGTAGTCTGGGTTTCAAGGCAGAAAAAAGTGAAAAATGAGGAAATTTACTGCACCCCTCTGCTATACAAAATATTTTGATATCAAACTGTAAGTTAGGTTCTGTAGAACACGAAAAGTGAGTTTGGCCAGTGGGCGGCTCTTGCGGAAAGGAAATATTCAAGATGGCGCTCAAGATGGCCTCCATTAATTTCCATTTCAGTTAAAATACTATGTTTGAATATAGCTGTTTTCATCAAATATCTAAGACGATATATATTTCTCATAATGTACTTCAAATTGACATATAATCTTAACTAATTCAAGGTAAATGTATAAAAAATACCCCAAAATTTGATTTTTCCTGTTTACTTTTATTTTTAATTCATTTATGTTTAGTGTCTGTGAAAAAGTGGTGGCAGAATTGTTAATTGTACATTCCTTCATTTAAAACAATATTTTAGGATATAGCTTTTATATTTTTAATAACGTCAAGGTTTCATACTATAATAGCATCCCAAAGGTGGTCGCAGGATTGCTATTGTTGTACGAGTATACGTCTTATAGCAAACTTTGCTAGTGTGCCGTCTAAATGCATGGCATGTGTCTCTTTCATAATGTGCTTTATGTTAACATTTTTATCTGACCTCTCCCATGTCAAAGTTAAGTTCATTTCAGTCAATTCAAGGTCATGGTCATTTCAAGGTCAAGATATGAAAATAACTCAAAGAATGATTTTCCCTGTATACTTTAATTTACGTTTAGTATGTGTCTTCAGGCATTGACAGAATTGTAAATTTTATGTTCACTCATTTAAAACAATAGTTTAGGGTATAGTTTTTTCTTGTTTTTTCGAAACCGCCACCGCCAAGGATCATACCGTTACAGTGTGCCAAATAAAGGTGATCGCAAGCTATTGCAATTGTTGAACGAGTCTTTTGGCACATTGTGCTAGTGTTACAGTTAATTTATATGTATATCCTATTTCATGGCATGTATCAATTTCATAATGTGCTTCATGCTGACATACGTATCTGATTGCTTCAAGGTCAAGGTCAGTTCAAGGTCAAAATACACTGCACCACAAACAGTTATGAATGTTGTTTATTTTCGTCTTCTTATTTTTTAAGTTTGTTAATTAAATTGTGTTTGCAGAGAAGTAATTGTTAATTTCCTCTCTTTGTGATCTCTGTTCAGTTACTTTTCATTGAAATGTTTTAAAGGTGTTATGGAGACAACTAGGTGTCGTTCTAGTACATGTTACCCAAGGCGGTTACCACAACTTGTTGTTTGAAAGGGACTTCATTATTAGAACATTGTAACTGTTTCATTTTAAACACATATATCCTTAAGAATAGATTGTAACTGTTTTATAATGTATTTCATAATGAAATACAAAATTAAGCTTTTCAAAATCAAGGTCAAACTCATTTGAATGTCAAAATGCAAATATGTTCAATATCGACTTTGTTATTATTTCATTTATCTATGTTTTGATTAAATTTCTTTTAAAATGTCTATACATTACCAAACTAACCATAGTTCATATATTTCCCATATTAAAAGTCAAGTTAACCCAAAATGTCCCTTCTTGAGCCCATCGAAACAAGCTACATGACATACATTTTTGTGAATCCCATGTAAGCACATCAAACCTGAAGTCCTTCCAGTGTTGTACTAATGTGTTGACATTCTAGTTCCAAGCAACCCAAAATCAGTTCTTTCTAGGTCTAATACGTGCTAAGCAAGCCATAGTGTTTATATTGTAACGACCTACGCAGTCAAAACCTCTTAAAGCCAGTTGAAACACAACGAACACCGAGTTGAACGTTTAACGGTTAATAGTGTATTCTTGTATCTTCGAATCATGAACATCAAGCAAATCTATAGTTATCAGATAACAGTTTAAGTTTAAGCATGGGATCTCACGTTTTCTATATTTGGAAATAATTAACTATCATTAAAACAACTTATTCTTTATGTAGGGTCAAATACTAGACCTTTCCGATTTACGTAAGGTCAAATACTAGACCTATCAGATTTACGGTCACTTTCAAACCCTACCGAGCTATCCGACGTCAAATTTCAAGCTAATGATCCCGAAATGAACGCTGTTTACAGAGAGAACAGGAGATTCCCACGTGATCAAAACTGACCAATGGCGGCCGGACCTGTGAAACGTCCGACCAATACCGGAGGACCGGTGAAACGCTGATCAATCACCGAAGGACCGCCTTGACAGAGCAGAAGGACCGGTAAGACGGTACTCACAGTGCCCAAAGGGCGGTCCGGCAGCCATGGCAGTTGTTTACAATATTAAAAAAAATTCAAGCATAAAATCAAGCAGTAACGAAGTGGCTCAAAATATAAATGATTATAATAAGACAACTATAAATAAATAATGTGTATCTAATAAAAAAGGTGATGAAACAGTCCAAATACATTCAACACATATATGTAAGGTAGGTAGAGAACCCCCCTTGTATGAACATAAATAAAATGATTGGATGGATCTCAAAACAAATATGACCTAATTTAAGTGTAACGTTAAATTTTCAATTTTTAAAACATATCATAGTCTTTAAATATATTTCAGTAATGTATATTAGTTCCACAGAAAGATGTCAAGTGAATGTCCAGGTGCGTAACCTGTATAATGACAGGGTCATTACACATTCCCCAACCCTCAAAAATAAAACTCTCCTGAAACTTTTCCTTAAACTTAAATGTCATTTGAACCACTTAAAATATAGTCCAAACATGTAACACAGGTTTTAATTGCCAAACAATAAATAAATATTAATACTCACAATGTACCACCAGTGTCCAAGCACAGTCATCGACACGTTCCCTGTCCCATGTATAACTTTAATATGACATAATAATAGTGTTATCATTTATATTTTAACTTTTATCACGAGTTCTATGTTACTTATGATAACAAACAACATTCATCTCATAGGTATGATCAAGGCCAAATTATTCCCGTTTCCCGTGGGTAAAAAGGTGTAGTTTAAACTAGACGGGACGTGATGAAAGAAGCTAAATGAACGCCGCAACATTAGTCACTTCAAATATAACATTTAACGTCGTAAAGTCGGCACACAAAATACGATATAAATACGCATATATATCAATTATTCCGATATGTTATATTACCAAGACATCAAGTTAACGAAAAAACACCAAGCCACGGTGAAATACCCGGATAGGAGGCGCCTTTCTATTTAAAACGAGCGCCCGTCACCAAACTCGACGCGTAGCATATTCAACGGCGTTAGGTACTCCATTCGACTAATACTGCAGCTGAAGTATGATTCTCTTCAGATTGTGTCGTTGTTATTATTTTTTTCTGTGTTTATTATGCTATTAGAATTGTTTTGATCCATTGTTATTTCCATTGTAACTTATAAGTCTATTAACATGGTAAACATTGGATGGTTTCTTAGGATCACACTTTACAAGATATCTGACGAAATCAATCTTTTGGAGTACCAGATATGGATCCTTCCACTTAGGAATTAGTTTAGAACATACACCTATACGTCTTGATGAATTGTAAACCAGAACATACAGGGCCTATAGACAAGGTTCGCCGACGAGAATATATCATTATTTCGTTTCTGGGCAACACTGTGTTTCTTAAGTGATGCTTGAGCAACTTCGTGTGCTCTTGTTAACATATCTTCGAGACTGCTGACATAATCATTAGCGCATCGTGGAACATCCTCGGACCCAGGGATGCCCACAACAGCACGCACTGGACGTTGGACCTCTCGACCAAATAACATCCCGTTCGGTCTGATGCCCGTTGAGCTATTGACAAACGACTGATAAGCTCACATAAGCTGTGGTACATACTCGTCCCTACGATTCTGTTCTTTTTCAGAAAACATTGATAACAAAGACATTAAAGTTCTATTGAAACGTTCTACAATGCCATTGGTTCGAGGATGAAGCGAGCTTGTTCGAATTATGTCAATGCTTAATAAATCACATACATTTTTAAACAATTCTGAACTAAAATTTGTTGCCTGGTCAGTAAGAATTTGTAAAGGAGTGCCAAATCTACAAACAAACTCGTTAACAAATACGTCCACTATGGTCATAGCTTCTTGATATGGTAATGGATAGGCCTCGGTCCATTTTGTAAAGGTATCAACTACAATCAATACAAATTTGTTCCCTTTATATGTTGTTCATAGACAGCGCCCTTACTCATATAGGCCATCACGCGCTCGTGGTCTCCCTGTTTTTTGGAAAGTACAGCCCCAACAGCATGGTCACTTGCGTAGCTATCAATTATGAAAGGTATGACCGGAAGGGGTATGCTAAGACTTGCGCAGAGGTAAGAGGGTATTTTGGTTTTTCAAATGAAATTTGGGCCTCGCTTGTCCATTTAAATTTAAACCCTTTTCACACAATTTGTGAAGCGGTCGGTCTATCGATGCAAAAGTTTCGAACAAAACGCCTGTAATATGAAGATAAACCAACAAAATTCCTCACTAGCTTAACAGACGTAGGAACTGGCTTACACGAACGGCCGATATCTTATCATTATCAGTGGAAACACCACTCGTTTATACCACGTGACCAAAAACTTGATAGCGTGAGAAATACATTAAATTAAAAGGTATTTGTTGATTTTAGTCAATACCGTATATTTATTTCACTGCGCCACTCGTGAAAATAAGATTTTTCTATGACCACTCGTTAAAAAAATGCGTTTTTACACTGATATCAACAAACATTTTCTACACATTTCACTGAGTAAGCACCAATAGCTATAGTTCATGAGTTGTGAAGGTGAGTTATAGAGTAGCTAACAGTTTGGTTATTTCAAAACCACTCTGATGTAGACAAAATTCAGTGTTAACCACAGGACAACAGGTCTTCCCTTATTTAAGTTAACATTTCTCATAAGTATTAAACTCGAAATCATAATTTTTCTGGATTCTGAAATTACTGTAGTGAGCCTAGTGAGTTTTATTAAGCTGTACCGTCAACGCGCATGCGTGCGGACAATTGCCGGTGAAGACTATTTTACATATATTTCTTCCTCACAAACTATGCTTCTTAAATTAACACAATGTATGCGTTGTTCTTTTTATTATCGAAGAAACTTAACAAGCTCGGTCCGGCAATAATGCAATACACGAAGAATGATGGCTGATGTTGTCTATTGATATAGATGTCCGCCGTACATCTATGTGATCTTGTGTTCGCACCTTACATTTGGAACGTTCTGATCACTTCTCCAAACGAAAACCAGTATCTACCACGTATAGTATGAGCTCAAACGTGATATATCAGTATATCGCTATTGTAAAATTGAACTAAATAAGTTGTACAAACTTATGAGTTTCAAACACTAATTCATGCTACAAATGACTGCCGAGGAAGTAATTTAAATAGTACTAATGTTAACTATATTCGCTACATCTGTCTCCTTTAGACAGGCATCTATGAAGAAGTAGATTTTTAAGTAATATAATGATACAAAATTGTAAGTATAGGTTTATTATTATTATTATACAATACAAAATAGAATACTTATAAGTGTATAATACTTATAAGTGGTAATATCAACTAAGTTGAACTACCTAACAACATAAACATTATCAGTTATCAACAACATCACAACATTCCATTTCAAATTTCCCAGTTTCGTTCAAATGTGTTAAAGCAGATTGAACATCGATGCTTGGAATTATGTCACAGTTTTTAGCTACGAATTGAACATCCCTATAAGAGTTCTTGAGGAGCATCAGCACTTGGTAAAGTGCGTCTTTGGGAACAATTGTTTCAACGATGGTGACGCAAAGATAATCTGACACTCTGGTGGAATCATCTTCTGGAAACTTAGATCTAAACTGAATAGTTTCAATTCTGGTACTCTGTTCCGATTCCTCGATTGGCAAGATTTTGCAGGAATCTATTTGCAAGCTGATTTTGCCAACAGCATTTGTTGATGATGCAATTAAGGAAATAAGAAAAGTATCAGAAAGACTCGCTTCGAATATAGACACTTCTTTTACGGTGTTACTGGGCACTGTAGCATTAGTTAAATCTGGACCTCTTTTGTGGCTGTCAGAGCCAAGTACTTTGCAGTTCCTAACCTGAACGTGTAATGATCCTGGAAGTAAAACTAGCAATGCAAATAAAGAGTTGATGCGCCCGTTTTCAATATCTGTGTTTGTTATGGTAAGCCTAAATGGTGTCGTCCGATACCGTTTAGATTCCATTCCGTTCAAAGGAAGAACTTCTTCCCCTGGTATGACTGTGCACCTGTCTATTAAACATTTTACTGGAAATACACATTTTGTCAGATCACTAACAAGTTTATACATGTCTGAGGCATTCATCTTTGACCGGGAGAGAGTGAATTCTTTAGTCATATCTTGTCGTACACTTTGAGTTCGCTGAAGACTTTTCCTCTGGGCATTTTGCTGTTCAGGTCTTTGATAAATATTAACATTGTGTATAATATCACATTTTGTTAGGTTTATACTCTGTCTTTGGTATACTGATTCGACTGAAGATGTAAGTGCATATAGTGTAAATGATGACATACTTATTCTTTCAAAGGTGATTGATGTAACATTTTCAGGAACAGAAAGTTTGTTTATTACATCGGGAAAGCGCATGTTGCTTAAATTTAGTCTTTTCAAATTTATCATCGATGGCAACATACCAACAAGCATCGGAACACTTGCGTCGTTCAGGAGTTCTGTACAGTGAAGGGTACACTCTTCTAATGATTCAGGTTTTGATCGTGTAACTTCCGAGATAACTTGATTACACTGAGAAATAACTTTGCACGAAACCATTTCAAGTATGTTCATTCCAACAACAAAGCCATTAAATATTACATTGTCCAATTTGAGCTTTTTCAAACGAGGACATCTTGAAACATCGAAATTGCCCTCAAATCTAACGTGGGTCAGTGACACCTCTTTTAAACTATGGCAGCGTGATAAATCAAGCGTACCGCTTCCACTCACGTCCGTTTTCAATATATATACGTTTCTGAGTCGAAGGATCTCAAGTTTGGCGGTAAATGCAAAGGTTATGTCTAAAGATATGTCGCCAGAAATATCAATTTCAATTAGATATTTCGCATTAACGGCCATCTCAACAATGTCGGGGCAGCATTTGACTGTCAAATATTCCAAATTATACGTAGACAAGTCTAGATGTGCGGGCATGGACAATGAGCTCACATTTAGTCGTTTCATTTCATTTTGTTTCGGCAACACAATCAAAGGACGTGACAAAGTCTTGCTAGCATTTGATGCGTACGATGAGTCAGAATATGATCGTTTAGGGTTGGGCCAAAACGTCTTCTCTTTGTTTCCGCTCTTCGGAGTCTTCTTGGATTCTGTAATTAAGCGAAGGTCGTTAATATGCAGAGATTGAAGGTAGACGAGTTTGGAAAGGTCTAAAGTTTCTGTCGACGGCCTTTGATCGGTATGAAGTAAACCTTTTTGATTTGTTTGAATCATTGAACAATTGTCGACCGAAAAATGTTTCAGTTTGCTGCAAAACGGCAGAGCATGAAATACACTTCTTTCTATGCAAAATGTTTCCAAATTTGCCAAATTCAATTCTACAGACAGTACGCTTCTTGCAATCCGCAGTGTATGCAAATTAGAATTTTTTAATTCCATAATCACTTTCTTCAATGCAACACATTCATCTGCTTCAGAATTTCCAGTATACATGTAAAGGAAGCCAAGCGAATGTTTGTTTCTTTTAACTACAGAGGCAATTTGCTTTTCGTTGCATTGCGCCTGCAATAAAAATAAGGAGCTGATGGTATTCTTTTTGTCTAGCAAATAATGAGCTGAATCTAAAGACATCTTGCCAGAATCACTGAAATGTCTCAAAACAAGTTCAGACTTTGTTGTACCATTTCTGACACTTTCAACATATCCTTTGCAGATAATGTCTTGAACAAACTTTATTTTCTCACATAAAACAAAGTCAACTTCATGAAATATAGATTTCGGCAACATTCTATTGATTAAATCAGAAAACGACTCAGCAAAATTCGCTGCTCTTGTATCGTTCATCCCACATAAGAAAACAAATATTTCAGTGAAATCCAATGCATCCGCAAAATTGTCCATGCGAAAGTTCTGCACAAAATGTTTAAATTCATCGCTATTCATAGTTGCAAGGTGCAACGCACACAGCATTTCTTGGTACGACACATGGAAGAAACTGTATGTTTCCTGGCTACTGTAGGCCGTAGGGGATAGAACTTCCTTTGATATGATTCCAATATCAAGTGCTAATCGCTCGAACGACTTTGGTTTCTTCGGTATGAAGCTTCCCCGAAAGACGTATCTGTTTTCCTTGTTTCCCGCGAATAAAGCCTTAAATGCCAATTCAGCTAGAGAAAACATTGCATCCATGTTTTCCAAACAGCTTTGGCAATTATCAAAGCAAGAAGGTAAATGGCCTTTCTTTTGTACACTCGAAGTTGCGTGTTTAGCTTTGTTTGAGCGTGCAAAGAGCAAATTGATCATATTGCAGTACGTTTGGCATTTCGATTCTCCAAGCGGTTGTCCGTCATACCATAGACATACCAGGTGCATAATGATCAGGGGAATTGACGTCACACTGCTTGTATCACTTGGATCTCCATGGACGAGATCAGCGTTTCTATGTCCTTGCAAAATCGCAACAAAATCGTTTGGATTCTTCCTTCCTTCATATTTTTCATTAAGACACTGGATGAGCTTATCGATAAATAGTCCTGAAGAATTTTCATTTAGTCCTTCCATATGAACGAAGTTGACGTCCGAAACATCGTGGAGATTAAATCTACTAATCGCCCATGGTCGGGCTGTAAAGGCTAACGTGCATGTAGGTCGTTCCTTTTCAAATTCGGGTAAATCTTGATATGGCCAGTTTTCAAGTCCATCAAACAGAATTAAACAGTTCATTTTCATAACTGCTTCAAGTATTTTTCGATCATAATTTCCCTTTAGTCGACGGATTATCGACTTTTCGATGACGTTTTCGATGAAATAATCCCCGCCATCGTTTCTTACTTCATTCAAATTCACATAGAAAACAATGTCATATGTTTTGTTCAAGAACTGCAAGTTTTCCCTGATGATATCTCTGCAATACTGAGATTCTTCTGACGAATCTAGAACCTTGTAGAACGTACACCATGCGATTGCAATAAATTTACAAAATGCGGTTTTGCCAACACCGGATCTTGCAGATACAACAGTCAACTCTTGAGTTGGTTTATCTTCATCCAGCAAAATATCTGCAATCTGGTCTATGTTTTCAAAGGCATTGATATTAGACCCGCTTATTTGATTGCAAAGTCGCCGTTTCATCGTGGGAAGTACGTAGAAATCTAGAAGTTTTGAACTTTTCTGCTTTATAAGTGGTGAAATTGGCAACTCGCTGTGTTTCACATAGTAGAAGTCAACAAGGTCTCGCTTGAATTCTGCAAGAGAGATATTTTTTAAATTAATTATATAAGATATTTGAAATGAAATGAAATAGGATAAAAGTTTTTTAAGATAAAAGCGTTGCTTCTCAGGGAAGTAACGAATATAGTGGTAATACATGCGGAAAAATGGTTTTATACACGGGAATTAACTGAAATCTGTACATCCAACGTGTGCGGTAAGTGGACGGGATGTTGAATATACGGGTATGTTCGGACCCGTATATTCATAAAACTCATACATTTTGAGTATACGGGATTCGATGTACGGGCGTGTATTAACCCGAACACCAATGTTATAATAAAAAAAATGAATTCTGTAATCAAGTTATGTCTTTTGGTATTTAATTTGATAGTATAAATGAAATGAACAACATTTTTACCATTGACACTGTAAAAAATCACTGTTACGTAGTAAAACAGGAATGTGTTGATTTGCCGCTAGTACTAAAACTATGTTGATGAATGTACGGCACCGTATATCTTGAGTGGACGGGCATGTTGGGTGTACGGGAATTTATGCTCTTCCGTACTCTTTGAGAATACGGGATTATACCATTCCCGTACACGATGAATATACGGGCGTGTACAATTCCCGTATGTTATGGATCTACGGAAATATACAAGTTCCCGTACACGCTGAGTATACGGAAAAGAAACAATTCCCGTACTTTATGGATATACGGAAATGTACTCAATACCGTACACCTATGTTATAAAATAGTTTTAAATTTTGTAATCAAGTAAAGTTATTTGGTGTATATATGCTATGAACAACATTTATACTATTGACTTTTATATATTTGTCCGTATTACGTAGAGAAACAGAAATGTGTTAGTAATAAGAAATTTTTGTAGAAAATGTAATGCTAGTTTGGCTTTTAAAAGCCTTTGGTAACACCGTTTATCCACGGGTACGGGGAAGGATGTACGGAAGTCAGTACATGTGGTGCTCCGTATACGTATTCGTGTACGGGGTCAGCACACGTTGGGTGTATAGGTCCGAACACGCCCGAATATTCAATACGTACAGGACCGTACTTTCCCGTATATTCAACCATTTTTCCGCAGCGCATCTATTTTCATGTAATTCGCGCGATACCATCTGCATACTAGACATGCAAATAATAAATTGCATCAATAAATGTTATCTTTCATACATGACTTATTTCATACATACAGGTAAAATATGGTGTACGATTTTAAATAGATAACTACGATTACTTAAGTTCTAATAATGATGACACCTTAAGTTTACTAACAACAGTACTTCAAATTTCTCTATTTTTTATCAAAATGTGCAGACATTAAGTTAATTTGAACCCTTCTCATATGTCGGCAATATGAAATTAGATTAATTAATAAATCTATAAGAAACAATGAGCATTACTGGAAACATCTAATGCCATTTCCTGGTACACTTGAGTCAATATCCTAATATTTTCAAAGTCAAATTAATATATACTGTTATGTATATACAAATTAGTGCTTTTTTCTGTAAATAAAAATATAAGTTTTACTAAAGTCAATGAACTAAGCATTTTATATAGTATTTTGGCAATATCAAGAATTACTATCACATGATCATTGTTTTACTTAAGTACGATAATATCTTAATAAAATTACTTTAAATATGTTTTATGAACACTGACAATGATTGATCTTCTTTTACTTGAAGTTAATAAATACCAAACATTATCAATTACCTTCAAGGGCGTGCTGATTCATTGTGGGATCCCCCTGAACGGCTGATCCTAGATCTTTTATCTTTTGTCGTTCGATGAAACTGCATGTTTTCAAATCATCGAGTAGACACAGTCCTTCATTCTGGAGTGTTTCAAGATTTGTTACCCCTGTTTCATTTATTTCATCTATTAGACTTTGAGTCTTTTCTTCAATTTCTTCTGCCTGAACTCTGCAAGTATATTCCACTGCCTCAACCGCCGATCTTCCAACCCTCTCAAAATTAAACGGCTGCTCGTCCAAACGTTCACAACCTCCATTTTGTCGGTAACCTAATTCGTCAGCCTGGGTTTGTATTGTCGATTGAATGCTCAACTGAACACGCGAATTATCATCAATATTATCAATACCACTGTCTAAATGTCTATGGTCCTCATCGGTAGAAGCAGCATCAGTAATTTTGCTAGCCATTTCATTTAGTTATAAAAACACAACACATGTCTCATAAACTAGACTCTGAAAAATGAGTACAAGTTTACATGAAATTGAACGCTAACTTCTTATAATACGCTTCGTTAACTCCACTTAATACTTTAGGTGAATGCGGGTGTTCGGTGAAATGGATCTAAATATAGAATGTTGGAAATCCCATGCTGAAGTGTTTTATTAAGTGAATATTGATAAGCCGAATGAAGGAGGGATAGGCCGATATTTTCTTATTAAAGGCCATGACGATACAACAATCATACTTCTAAATTATGATTGAAGTCCATAATTATGTGTTTATTGCACTAGAAACAATTGTAACTTTCCGCTGTAGGTATTAGTGTGTTCATAACTTAAGTTTATGTACTTAGTAATTTGCAAATTGACATAATCAGTTATCCATGTGGAGGTTCAGGGCTTATAAATTATATAAAACACCAGTCGACCACCTTCAGAATCGCGTATGCCTTTCTCAGAAGGGATCGTTTGCGTTTTTTGGCCTCGCACGGTACAACTTGTAACAGCAGCTAATTTTGATCTAAACAAAAGGTGTTGTTTTTGCGAAAGTGTTTTGTTATTAGTATCGTATGTCATAGCACACGGTATTTTAGAAATAACTGATGATATATACATGTGGTGGCCACGGATCCGTGGTCTAGTGGTAACCTACCAAGATCCTTTACGTTGCATTATCTGTATTATCTACCTCAATATTTACAAGTTGTACATGAATTTGACAAAATAAGTGTTGACTTGGCTTATGTTCCTGGCGTTGAAACCTTGACACGTATTCACACGACTTAAACCATGACTATAATCACGACTATAATATCACGACGACTATAGACACGACTATTACTATATCAACGACTATGGCCACGAACAAAACTACGACTATTATTCAACGATCAAAGCCAAGATTATAATCGCGATTTATGACGCGACTATAACCACGAGTATGATCACGACTATAACCACGACTGTTATCACGACGACCGTAATTCACGACGACCATAACACGACTATAACCACGAGTATGATCACGACTATAACCTCGAGTGTTATCACGACGACCTTTATTCACGACGACTATAACACGATTATAACCACGTGTATGGTAACGACTATAACCATAACTGTTATCACGACGACCGTAATTCACGACGACTATAACACGACAATAACAACGTGTATGGTAACGACTATAATCACGACTGTTATAGCGACGACCGTAATTCACGACGACTATAACACGACTATAACCACGTGTATGGTAACGACTATAACCACGACTGTTATCACGACGACCGTAGTTCACGTCGACTATAACACGACTATAACCACGTGTATGGTAACGACTACAACCACGACTGTTATCACGATAATTTAAATCACGACGACTATAATCACGACAAAAGCAACGACTATAACCAAAAATATTCTCAAGACTATTTTAAAGATAATTACCACGAAAATATAGCCGCGGTTAAAGCCACGACTATAAGCACGATCATAACATTGGTTACGGCAATCACGACTTTAACCACGACTTTAACCACGACTATAACTATAATGCACCAGTCAATTGAAACCACGTCCCCCCCCTCCCTCATGTCCGGGGGTATACTAGGGATAGCCGGGGAGATGGGCCATGCTTTTACCTTCCAGGTGCCCCGCAGTGCCGGGTGAATGCGGTGGTTTGTCTTCCCGTCAAATATAGCGGGGAATTGGCCTTTGCCCGGGCTTGGCTGGACCGAAAGTCAAAGTCCCCGCTATTCCCCGGACCTGGGGCGGGGGGGGGGGCGTGGTTACGATTGACTGTTGCATAACCAACACAATAACCAGGGTGATAAACACAACGAGTACACCTAATAGTATAACCACGACTATAACTATAACCAACGCAATAACCAGGATGATAAACATGACGAGTACCTCCAATAGTATAACCACGACTATAACTATAACCAACGCAATAACCAGGATGATAAACATGACGAGTACCTCCAATAGTATAACCACGACTATATCTATAACCAACGCAATAATCAGGATGATAAACACGACGAGTACCTCCAATAGTATAACCACGACTATAACTATAACCAACGCAATAATCAGGATGATAAACACGACGAGTACCTCCAATAGTATAACCACGACTATAACTATAACCAACGCAATAATCAGGATGATAAACACGACGAGTACCTCCAATAGTATAACCACGACTATAACTATAACCAACGCAATAATCAGGATGATAAACATGACGAGTACCTCCAATAGTATAACCACGACTATAACTATAACGATGAAAAATAGCCGAGGAGTTCCGAATGGAATGTTGGGAGAAACGCCTTTGAGCGGTCGGTAAAACAAGAGTTCACTGGTGGTTTAAACTAGTTTATATGCACCTAGTCTCACACTTGTTGCAACAAATATCAATAATGGTAAAATAAAATAAAAAGCCTCATCCGAAGACAGTATAACTATTAAAATCAATATATAGTAAAAATTGCACATTAAATAACCGTATTATATACAAATTGTACAACAATATACATGTAACACACATTTCAAATTTCAACATAAAACACAAACATAAAGGCAGGGGCGGATCCTGGAATTGATGTTAGAGGGGGTGTAAATTTAACAATAACTAGTCCGAAATTTGAGCAAATTTTATGACTTTTCTCTCCAATATTGACTTAAAAAGTAAATTAGGACGATTTTAGGGGAAAGAGTGCCGGGTGCCCTCCCCCCCCCCACCGAAACTGCTTCTGGTAATTGAAACAAACTGACAAATCTGTTTTGAATAACGTAAACATGTTTTTTACAAGTATGTTTCTATACATATAATGTACTATGTTCTTCCCCAAATACGAAATTACAATTTGTACACAATTTTTACACGATTTGAGCATAGATATTAATCATTTGCAAGGGGAAGTCCGCACTTTTGACGAAAAATAAACTCATGATATAAATTATATGCACACAACAATAAATATACAGAATTGAGAAGAACTCTTAACAGCTTATCCAGGCTGGAGGCGTAACTTAGGGGCTTAACAATGACTTGCGACCCTCCCTCAGAACCGAAATTCATTCAGTTTGTAATATTGCTGCGGGGGGGGGGGAATCATGTAAAAAAAAATGGTGCATTTTTGGGAGTGTTTTATCACTTTTTTTCTCCTGATTTACAATGAAGAGTAAACTTTTAGTGAACAATATCTCTTCGGTCGTTTCGTAAAGCTGTTTATAATGGTGTAGAGGACACATCTGTTCACTTTCACTTAAACGTTGGCAACTAAATGACCAGTTAAGTTAAATCAGAAGGGACGGCACTTTTCCCGTATTTTCCCAATACTTATAAACATTTATTTAAACGTCAATTTTTCTCTCACATCACTGCGCATGCGTCTTTACTCTTTGATCCGTATTTCCGGTCATACTCTTCAACGTCCTTTAAATAGGACAAGGGAGGCCACCTGTTTTCTTCCACATAGTTTTTATTATCTCCCTTGAGTTGTGGAAATTCAGGTCTCTTCTCGAAGGCTAAGTAGTTACTCGCAATGAAAAACAGACACCAGTTTGCGATTTGTGAAGCGTTGTAGGCCTGAAAAGAAAAACAAAGTTTATTAAAAATAAGGCTCGATTGGTAAGTTAATTATTCAAAATGTGACAGAAGGTTTTATACTTGCCGAGCGCGTCGGTAAACCTTTTGGGCAATGAATTATTTTAAAATAAGAATATACAAAATTCTGCTTTAATACGTATCTTCTAGTTGCAGATTAGTAGTTGTAGAATAACTCAATTTTAACTAAAAATGTACAAACAACAAGTAAATGTTTCATAAACAAATACTATTTACATTAAGGATTTTGATTCAATATAGCCGAATCTATAA
Organism: Mya arenaria; assembly: GCF_026914265.1. Lineage (NCBI taxonomy): Eukaryota > Metazoa > Mollusca > Bivalvia > Myida > Myidae > Mya > Mya arenaria. Next base: position 48,757,370 of record NC_069134.1, read on the forward strand.
CAGCTATTATTTTATTATTGACTTGAATCTTATTTTAGATACTTATTTTTTTTATTTTTAATAATTATGTGTTACACGTGAAAAATCAACCACCCGAATCATTCCAGCCGTTGACACAATCAAAATCTCGTTATTGTTATGCACCAGTCAATTGTAACTACGGCTCCGCCAGGTCCGGGGAATAGCGGGGACTTTGACTTTCGGTCCAGCCAAGCCCGGGTAAAATATCCGCCCTGCGGGAACAAACAACAGGTTAAATACCCGCCAAATGCCTCCGCACCCACGGACCCTAGGTAAGGCCCATTCTTCGCTATATTTGGCGCGAAGCCTATTTCCTCGGCTATCCCCGGACCTGAGGGGGGGGGGGCGTGGTTACAATTGATTGGTGCATTACACTTTCAATCCACACACCTGTGACGTCAACAACAATCCGATGACGTCAATTTCCGAACGTTCGATCTGCTTTGTCACACTCCTATCAATCTCTTTGGTGATGTATAGTTCACAGAGGTTTATCAGGCGTCTCTGACCATACTCGTCGGCAAGAACTATGATGACGACGGCGTCGGAATCCTCAATGGGTGAATGGTCGGTGTAGAGATACTCGAGGAATGCCAAGAAGGTCTCTTCTGTTGTATTTGGTATGTGAATCTACAAAATATAGTCGTTAATAAATACCGGAATGTTGACATATTTAATCGTTCAACTTGATATTATAAACCCATCATTAATCCACGCGCAATACATATCGCAAAATACGGTAGTCCGTATTCCACTCTGGACAGTGCAATACGACCGTATTCCACTCTTGTGACGTCACTTCATAACAAGTATCGTTGCGCGATGTTAAAATTACGTCATAAAGCAAAACAGTGCATCGTTAAAATGACATTTATTATGAAAACAAGTGGTTTTTAAGTGATATAACCAGTAATGTATATAATAAAAGGTTTATTAGTACTGCGTTTTGATCCGGAATGTCGTATTCGACTCTCTTGGATTTTGCAGATTTTGAATCAACCCGGAGGATATCCGAATCGAGTCGAATAAAACCTCCCGGATCAATAGGCAGTACTAAAAACCCAATATACACCCGTCGGTGACTAAGGCGGATTAAAGTGACACTCTTATTCACAATCAATGCATACACGTGTATAACATATATACATTTTGAACTGATTGAACTAGAAGAGTTCCTTTGTCATTTATAACAAATAGTATTTCACTCTCTGACCCACGAGTTACAAGAGCAAAGGAAGATTAATCCGCGTGACTGCCGAATGAATGACGTTAAAGAGAGACAATAGTTCAATATTATTTGCAAAAAAATAAAAAAATGAACCTCAGTTATACATTTTCAAATGTAAGTTAACCACTTGTAATCAGTTATAAATGCAGTTTTACCTCCGTCATGTTAGACTTGCTCTCTACAAAGTTCCCACTAAACATGGCCGCCATGACGTCACACCGCGTGCTCAACACGCACTTGTTTGCGTAAATATGGGAACCTAGAAAGGACAACATACAACATTGGTAACATATTTTATCACGTGCCCTCTAACTTCCTATGCCATAAAATATGACCATGTGTTGGTTTTATGCTTTAAATCTTTTTGCATTCTTCTTCGAGATGCCTAAACGCTGCACTCTCACAGATTGATCGTTTTGACAACTTTATAATATTTTTTGGTTATGACATGAGCCAATTTGGGTAAACGTCTGGAAACCAGTGATGAATGACTGCTGACAAAAGATCAGATAACAATTTTTCATACATACGCTTGAAAATTGATGTTTTATGGCTTATAGCGTTACTCACAGTTTAAAAATAATGAGTTTCCCAAACAGTTTAGATCTGTTATTTTGTGAGTTATCTTATATGAATGCTTGAAGGCTTCGGTGCCAAAATCACCTGATTCTGAGACAAAAATAAAATAAAAGTCAAAACTATCAATCTATGAGAGTGCAGCTTTAAAAACGAAACAAAACAAACCTCATATCCGTGAATATGTATTTTGTTGCAACTTCTAACCTGAAGGTTGGATGTATAATTTGTATTTTGTCGTTCACCGTATACCAGATAAGATGTTAAGATACCTTTGCAAAATGTATTGAAACTTTACCAACCTCCAACGTTAAAAACGACATCCGCGCCATCCGCATTGTTAAAGAACAACTGTTTCATACGAGCGCCTGTCTCGTCATTCAAGAACGTGCCAATACTTGGATTCAGGAACTCTTGTTCTGTGAGCAGATTATTACAAATCGTCTCCAAGTAGCTCAGTCGGAAGATCTTCGCAACGCGCTCCAAGTCTTTGATCTCGTCCTCGCTGACTTCATCAGGGTCAGGGAAACGCGGGACGCCTGGTTGGATGAAAAAACGGTTATAAGTCATGCACGTGGTAATGCTAAGTAATGTTGTCTTTCCGTTCGACAAAAACAATATAAATTGTGGAAATGTATTCAGTCGACCAATAGAAATGGTGAAGGTTTATTCTCTCGACCAAAAACGATTCTAGACCAATAGAAACAGTTGACAGTTATACACTCGACCAATGGGAACCGTGGACACTTATATACTCGACCAATAGAAACTGTGGACCGTTATACACTCGACCAAGAACAAATAGAACTTGTTGACGTTTACCTGAATACAAGAATTCCAGAACTCTGATAAATGTCTTGGCCAGTATATCCTCGCTCAACTCCACAACAGTGTGCACTCGTGTTTGACCTTCACCTTTGACCTCGGCATCCTTTCCATACACAGCAGCGATTCCTGGTACCGCACCGGAGTTGAGCTGCTCAAATGAGAAGTTGTCTATGGCGTTTATTTCTTTCATCTGGTTATTCTGCAAATTTGTCAAGGTTATATCTTCATTGATCATAAATATATAGCGCTACTTTCCATTTTCTGTTTATGACGTCAGTGACTGGACGTTCAACGAAGGGTTTTGTTCAGTTTAAAATGTAAAGAATTAAACGTAACAACAAAACAAGTTCATAATAATTGCTCATCAATATATGCAATTACCGGAAGTAGCATTAGCGACATCGATTTTGGACAATTCGATAATCGTTTCATCACATAACTTAATTATCCAAAACGAAATCATCCGACGTCATTTAAAAACAACAACAACAACAACAACAACAACAAAACAGTAAATAAAGTATACCTTTATCGGTTTCGAAACTCCAAATATTTTAGCAAACATCTTGGAGGCGGCACACAACACGAGTGAATGGGCGTCAAGACTGTGACTGCCGGCCAACCGGAATGTGACGTCACAGTGACGAGGATCTTGTAAAATCCGGTACCAGTCCTCACCAAACGTTGACGTCTCAATGTCGATTTTTGGCGCGAAACATATGAATCGTTAAAAATTAAGGTAGGATTTTATCACTTCTTTGTTGAAAACACCTAATTGGCGCAAAATGCTTAGTGCTTAAACACAGAGTTATAAAACTTGATACACATACGCGTATTATCATTGGAACATTTATTTCTAGTAACATGTGAATAGTTCGTCCGGCTGGCGCACTGTTAAGTGCAGTTGCTTCCCATCATGGCGTCCTAAGTTCGATTTCTGGCCTAGGTGTTTGTGAGTTTGGTTAGTGGTCACCAAATCTGTGGGTTTTCTCCAGGCTTTCCGGTTCTCCACACACTTTCACACAACCTTGTTCCAACAACAGTAACTAAGCATACGTTAACATAGCTTTCTTTACAACCGTTGTAAAATAAAATAAAGTTTTCACTCACTTTTTTAATGTGAATAGCTTAAACGGTTTTCATAATATATGTATGTTCATGATTTGCTTGACAACGGCGATGATCCCAATAACGCCAATGATGATACTTACCTCAAAAAAAGTCATCAACTACTTTATTGATAGGTGTATCACGATTTTAAATGAAAACTTGACAGACAAAATGGCGTACCTGTCTGGGGCATAACTGGCGGGTCTGGGATGGTCTTTTTCGATTTACCGAAAAAACCCTTGGATTTCTTTGTCTTTGGTGCGTTCAGAACTGACCGTATCTGAAAGATACAAGATACATGTACAAGATACAATTTTTTTTGGCAGATGTATTACTCTGTACTGAGAGGTCACTGGCCGAAGTTCGTCTTTCGGACAAAGAAGGTAAGACAGGAGTTGTTTGTTACAAGATACAAGACTCTTTATTTAAAGTCGGGTATTTTCAGACATGAATAGCAAACCTACATAACATATCAAAGCAAATCAAAGAGTTGATGACCTCTTAAGCTATGTAAATGTTTAAAAGGAACTTAATTGTTCTTTGGGAAAAGGCCTAAAATTATTATATTTATACAGTTACACATAAATATTCATCAGAACGCATTCCCACAGATATAGCATGATATTTTATTTACGACTAAGTTACCCGAAATCGTTTTATGAAAATAGTGACACAGCCAATAGGATGTGAAATAGTGGACATATGGAATGTTTTGCTTAAGGTTTTGTTTCCAACAGCTTCTATTGATCAGGATATTTTCACAATCATGGATTTAAATAGAATTACAGTCGAACCCTGTTGGCTTGAACTCCCAGGGACCGGCGAAAATATATCGAGCCTCGGGAAAACCGAGCACAGTGATAAAGCTTAGATATGTAGAAAAAAATTGGGTGCTTTACATCAAGTTCGAGCCAACGAGGAAATCGAGCCAAGCGAGCTCGAGCCAACGGGGTTCGAATGTTATATCCATGGCATCTGTGTCTTTTGGAAGCAAGAGCGGGCTTAAATTTCAAAGAAGAGAAAAATACCAAATCGATATTTTCACTGTTTGAAACAGAAAAATATCAATATTATTTCGCTGATAAACCCCTCTTTATATACCACCGGAAAGCGTATACTTAAAAGTAAAAAAGGCAAAGAAGACACGCCCTATTAAAGTTCAAAAGAAAAAAAACTTACTGCTTCATCAAAGCAGATCTTCAGTCCCTTCTGGGTGAGGGCGCTGGTTTCACAGTATTTGAGTCCATGAGTTTTGGTTAGCGTGTCGATGTCGGCTGCGGATGCTGCGGACGGCAGGTCTACAATATATAACATAAATAACAATTTGCAGAAAGTAACATTTTAAACAACCAGCGGCAAAAAGCCTTTTTTACGGTCTGTAGTAAAAATATCTTTACAGTCTACATACAGTTTGCAACAAAAAAGTATTTGAACACTCAGCAGCATACAATATTCTTTTTTACAGAAGTCTTGCAGAGTAGAATTTTAGCATCGTACAGTATACGAAGTGCGCCTGCAATAAACAACTTTCGGGCTACTACGCATTCTGTACATAGTCAGTTGACCAATTTGCACGCGAAAAACCCACTTATTTCTACTGAAGGTTCCACTTGTGTACTTAACATTAAAAAAAACCGTTCGATTTTGTTTTGCTCTGAACGTAGTTACAAGTCACTGCCAAATTGGTGTAATTTGCCCTTAAAGCTGCACTCTCACAGATTTACCGTTTTGACAACTCTTTTTATTTTGTCTTTGAATGAGCCAATTTTTGCGTAATTATCGGTAAACCAGTGATATATGTCTGCTGACAAAAGATCAGCTTTAAAAGGCAGTCGAATGTTTTTCATTTATGACACATTTTAAACAAAATTGGTATTATTTGCAGCAGATCGACCTACCAGCTTTGCATCCGACTAGTACAATCGGTGTATTTGGGCAATAATGTCTCACTTCCGGTAGCCATATTGGCTCCACGTTTTCAAATGAAGATGATGTGCTAAGGTCAAAACAGATGAAAAACACGTCCGTCCCTGGATAGGAAAGGGGTCTGAGGCGGTCGTAATCCTCCTAAAAAATTAATGGAATCAAATCAAGCAGCAATGGTAGGTCCAGATATTCAAACTGGGAGTGGTGAGGGAAGGAGGGGAGGGGGGGGGGGTCGGTGAGTGCGCAATCGTCAAACACCCTCAAAACGTTTATTTTACTGAGGTATTGAAATGACAAATTTACCTGTTCTTGTACATGTAGCTACAACTACATGTAAAGTTGCAGTTGAGTTTAAAACTTATTTGCGAAGTTCTCATTAAACTTAGACTCCATGATACTCGCATAAATCACGTTTCTCATCCTTCTTTACTTGAACGTGATTATAAACAAGTTACACAACACTGGATGTCGTAGTACACATAAATCAGTCCGCACGTGCACGTGCCCGTATAAGAGGTATGGGCGGATCCAGTATTATACCTGACGTTAGAGGGGGCGTAACTTAGAGGCGTTACCTTTTTAACTTGTGTCAGAACCGAAATTTATTAGTTTAAAGTGTTGGCAGGGAGGGAGGGGGGGGGGGGGGTGGCTCAAGATAATTTTTATGTTATATTGTCTAGAATTGTGCATTTTTGGCGTATTTTATTACTTCTTTTTTCCTTCTATTGAAATATAAATTAAACATAGACGATTGGAGGGGTGCACCCCGTCATTCCGCCCTGGATCCGCTAGTGCTCTCCATATAATATAATTGAACGCCGACTTACCTGTCCCGCGGTATCCCAGAGGGCCAAACTGACCTCTTTTCCATCAACCATTACATCGGCACAGTAATTGTCAAACACCGTCGGGACGTACTCCGACGGAAACGCGCTGGTTGTGTATGCTATAAGAAGACAACTCTTGCCGACGCCGCCGTCGCCGACAACTGTTAGTTTCATTTTTTCCATAGCTGCTAAGTCCTGTAAAATTATAATTAAGACATATATGTCATTTGTAATGCAGTTATAAAAAATGATATCTTAACAGCGAATACCTTTGAAGAACGATAAAAGAAACTAAAATTTTATAATGAATATTTCTATTTGCACTACTGTACCATAAAACAAGGAATATCAGTTATTTAACGTAGCTTACTGATAAAATAATGAAGTTACAGTGGTGGTGTTTTTCATGAACATGGATGGTAAAAGTAAAGAAGTGAAAAAAACAACAACACTACTATAGCAACATTATTACTAAAAGGACACGAACATTGATGATTATTATTTTTTTTTTTAATTTCGCGCCAGCAAATGTATTGACTTTTGTTTATTTATAAACTGAGGTCATTATATAACCACTGACAACGGAAATTCCCAATAATAAAAAAATAAATTTTTCGTTTCGAGCTTACCTTTCAAATGTATTCTCTGTATTGTGTTTGTTTAAGTTTAAATCTACACAAATATATATACTATCACAATTTCAGTTATAACAGAACAGAACAGAACAGATATTTTATTAAGACTTGTACAAAGTACATCATCTTCTTAACCACATATGAATAATAAATAAACAAACACATGGTATGACATAGGTTATACATACTATGGAATAGAATCATAAATACATTCAAAAAAATAAATAAATATATATGCAAATCAGGTGAGGATGAACAAAACTATTGTAATTATAAGTCAATATTTAAAATTGATCTTCTAATACTCAGAGCTTGTTTGACAAATAAGGACAGTTTTATAAGTTCTTATAACAAGAATGAATAAAATAGAGAATATTTCGCGTTTACATACAAACTGCCAACACTATATTTAAAGTGGTCTTCGACTTCTATAAATAACATCCAATAGCACGCGGATTTTCGAGAAACTAAATATAGATATTAACACCGTACATGTATTGGTAAGGGGAGGTAATATTGTAAATATGCCGTTTGTTGATATATGTATATACATGTACTTGGAAAGAGATATGCATGTAAAGATCGCATATTATGTTAACCGTGGAAATCTTATGATCGTTTGTGTATACAGTCATATTGTACAAATTGTCCTAATTGTGTCATAATGTAGATGTTGGGATGGTTTGTAAAATCATAATAAATAGAACTGATAGAATCGATCGAAGTATCATTATTTTCCTTCTATTTGTCAAAAGTAATTAGTCATGCTTCTATTTTAAGTTAAATAGCCAACTGAACTGATATTTTAATCTTAGAATACTAGCAAACTAATATGCTGGCATATTATAGTAGAACGTAATTATCTGATGTGCTATTTTAATAACATCCTCTTTTTGAACAAAGCCTTTATATTAGATTATTATTTCTGGTATACTTACAGATTGAGAATGTCATTGAAAGACAAAGTCTGCATCGTGGCAGGAGCTACACGGGGCATCGGCCGCGGGATCGCCTTGCAGCTAGGCGCACATGGTGCCACCGTCTACGTCACCGGAAGAACCCTCAAAGGCAAGGATGATGCCCAATTTCCGGGTTCCCTCAAACAAATGTGCGAGGAGATCGAATCAAGGGGAGGCAAATGCATCCCTGTACTGTGTGATCACAAGAACGACGACGATGTTAAGAAATTGTTTGAAAAGGTTGCTTGGGAACAGAATAACCGTTTAGATGTTCTCGTTAATAACGCGTTCTCGGCATTCAACGCATGCGTGGATAACGTTAAAGTTCCTTTCTGGGAACTACCCTATCATCTATGATGAGCTGAATCAAGTTGGTTTACGAAACCACCACCTATGTTCGGTTCTAGCTGCTCGTCTGATGGTGCCCCGGAAGTCGGGACTGATTATAAACATTTCCGGACACGGGGGAAGTACGTATACATTAAACGTGCCCTCGGATTTGAGGGAAATCGATACTATTGTCAAATTTCTCGTGAAAATACATCCTATTGACGATGGTGGTATACAGAAAGGTACCTCCTCGGCCATTTTACATCGAAAACATCCTCGGATGTACATGGACGGTTTACAATGTCAGACATATTTACATTTTAACTATGCTTTTACTATATAGATCGCATAGTGATTTCAATTTAGCAGTTAAACTAAACGACTTAATTTACTCTTTGGAATCTTAATAATTTATGCAAAAATTCACTTCACTGACAATCATTTTAAACTAGGTTATACAAAATACACGTAAAACACTACAATTGATTATACTATTTTTTAATGAACTACTTTTAATGATGTACCGGCATACATCCGAGGTTGTTTTCGATGTGAAATGGCCGAGGAGCTCCGAATGGAATGATGGGAGAGACGCCTAAACGGTGGGTGCAACACGAGTTCACTGGTGGTTTTTAAAAACTAGTTTATATGCACATAGCCTCACACTTCTTCCAACAATTAACAATAATGGCAAAATAAAATTATAAGCCTCATCCGAAGACAGTATAACTATTAAAATCAATATATAGTAAAAATTGCACATTAAATAACCGTATTATATACAAATTGTACAACAATATACATGTAACACACATTTCAAAATTCAACATAAAACATAAACATAAAGGCAGGGGCGGATCCTGGAATTGATGTTAGAGGGGGCGTAAATTTAACAATAACTAGTCCGATATTTGAGCATATTTTATTACTTTACTCTCCGATATTGACTTAAAAAGTAAACTAGGACGATTTTAGGGGAAAGAGAAGAGTGTCGGGTGCGCCCCCCCTCCCTCGGAACTGCTTCTGGTAATTGAAACAAACTGACAAATCTGTTTTGAATAACGTAAACATTTTTTTTTCAAGTATGTTTCTATACATCTAATGTACTATGTTCCTCCCTAAATATATTTACAATATGCAAACAGTGTGCGCTGATTGTAAAGTGATGCGTCAAATCCAAAGAGGCACATTTTAACCCTAATTTGAAAAAAAAAATGCTTTGGTAAAATTTAGAGTTAAGTCGGCCTATTTAAATTCCGCGTTACATTATACGTCCTCGAAATAACATCTCTTGGTTTTAACAATATTTATTCGGATATCGAAATTACAATTTGTATACAATATTGCAAGGGGAAGTCAGCACTTTTCAAGAAAAATAAACTCATGATATAAATTATATGCACACAACAATAAATATACAGAATTGAGAAGAACTCTTAACAGCTTAACAGAAGGGGCGGCTCCAGGATGGAGGCGTAACTTAGGGGCTTAACAATGACTTGCGTCCCTCCCTCAGAACCGAAATTCATTCGGGTTATAATGTTGGTAGTAGGTGGGGGAAACATGCCCACAATTACTAGCAAATATGGTGCATTTTGGGCGTATTTTATTACTTTTTTCTTCTAAATTTCAATGAAGAGTAAACATCTAGTGTTCAATATCTCTTCTGTCCTTTCGTATTTTATGCTGTTTATAATGGTGTAGAGGACACATCTGTTCACCTTCACTTAAACGTTGGCAACTAAATGACCAGTTAAGTCTTTGCAACGAATTAAGTCAGAAGGGACGGCACTTTTCACGTATTTTCCCAATACGTATAAACATTTATTTAAACGTCAATTTTTCTCTCACATCACTGCGCATGCGTCTTTACTCTTTGATCCGTATTTCCGCTCATACTCTTCGACGTCCTTTAAATAGGACAAGGGAGGCCACCTGTTTTCTTCCACATAGTTTTTATTATCTCCCTTGAGTTGTGGAAATTCAGGTCTCTTCTCGAAGGCTAAGTAGTTACTCGCAATAAAAAACAGACACCAGTTTGCGATTTGTGAAGCGTTGTAGGCCTGAAAAGAAAAGAAAGGTTTATAAACAAAAAAGCTCCATTATTAAATCATAATATAAAATTTAACAGAAGATTCTATATTTTGCCGAGAGCGTTAGTAAAAAACTATTGGGCAATGAATTATTTTAGAATAAGAATATACAAATTTTTGCTTAAACAAGTATCTGCTAGTTGCAGATTAGTAGTTGTAGAATAACTCAATTTTAACTAATAATGTACAAACAACAAGTAAATGTTTCATAAACAAATGCTATTTACAATAAGGATTTTGATTCAATATAGCCGAATCTATAACAGCTATTATTTTATTATTGACTTGAATCTTATTTTAGATATTTTTATTCTTCAATTTTGGTTATTAAGTGTTACACGTAATAAAACTTCCACCGGAATAATTCCAACCGTTGACACAATCAAAATCTCGTTATTATTATGCACCAGTCAATTGTAATCACGGCTCCCCCAGGTCCGGGATTCCGGGGAAAAGCGGGGACTTTGACTTCCGGTCAAGCCAAGCCCGGGTAAAATCCCCGCCCTGCGGGAACAAACAGCTGATAAAATCCCCGCTAAATGCCTCCGCAACCCCGGACCCTAGGTAAGGCCAATCTCCGCTATATTTGGCGCGAAGCCCATTTCAGCGGCTATCCCCGGACCTGGGGGGCGTGGTTACAATTGACTGGTGCATTACACTTTCAATTCACACACCTGTGACGTCAGCAACAATCCGATGACGTCAATTTCCGAACGTTCGATCTGCTTGGTCACACTCCTGTCAATCTCTTTGGTGATGTAGAGTTCACAGAGGTTTATCAGGCGTCTCTGACCATACTCGTCGGCAAGAACTATGATGCCGACGGCGTCGGAATCCTCAATGGGTGAATGGTCGGTGTAGAGGTACTCGAGGAATGCCAAGAAGGTCTCTTCTGTTGTATTTGGTATGTGAATCTGCAAAATATAGTCGTTCATAAATACCGTAATGTTCACATAATCGTTTATATTATATACCCATCATAAATCCACACGCAATACATATCGCAAAATACGGTAGTCCGTGTTCCACTCTTGTGACGTCACGTCATAACAAGTATCGTTGCGCGATGTTAAAATGACGTCAAAAAACAAAACAGTGCATCGTTAAAATGACATTTATTAGGAAAACATGTGGCTTCGAAGTGATCTAACCAGTAATGTATATAAGAAAAGGATTATTAGTACTGCGTTTTGATCCGGAATGTCGTATTCGACTCTTGTGGATTTTGCAGATTTTGAAGCAAGACGAGTGAGATCCGAATCTGCACTCGAGTCGAATACAACCTCCCGGATCAAAACGCAGTACTAATAACCCTATTATACACACCGTCGGTGACAAGGCGGTTAAAAGTGACACCTTTAATCATAATCATTACATACACATGTAAAGTATATACATTTTGAGTGATACACCTTTAACTAATTACTAAATAATGCATTTATGGAAAATAGTAATATACTGATAACAAGATTGTTACCATGTATTTAATAGCTGAAAACGCAAAACAATAAATGTTAAATGACTGGTGAGTGCTAAAAGATTTAGTGTGATCACCTTTCGTCACATAAGGTAGAATTTCCGTGTTTTCTGCACCTCTCTTTCAAATTAAACTTGTTATCCTTCAAAGGAACCATTGTTTTTGACATTTATCCATTCCTTTTGGTATAGTAAAACAACTGTGTTAATTGTGGTAAATCTTATTTGGTAGTAAGAGTGCATCTTTAACAAACCGTCGTTTACTGAATTTTACTGAAGCATGACTGCAATATCATAATTTCAATACCATATACAACTTTTCTAAGCAATCCCTGTCCTATTATATTTTAACATGTATAGCATGAATGAGAATGAATCTTGGTGTATGCGAGCATTTAAAAAAAAATGATTGAACTAGAAAAGTGGTCCCTTGTGATAACAAAGAGTACTTCACTCTCTGACGCACGAGTTACAACAAGAGCAAAGGAACATTAAACCGCGTGACTGCCGAATGAATGACGTCAAAAGAGGAATAATAATTCAATATTATTTGCAAAAAAACAACAAAAAACTATGCTATACATTTATAAATCTAAGTTATCCATTTGTAATAAGCTATGAATGCATTTCTACCTCCGTCATGTTAGACTTGCTCTCCACAAAGTTCCCACTAAACATGGCCGCCATGACGTCACATCGCGTACTCAACACACACTTGTTTGCGTATATATGAGAACCTGGAAGGGACAACAAATAACATTGGTTACATGTTAATCTCGTGCTCTCAAATTTCCTATGACAAAACTTACGGCCATATGTTGGCTACATGTCTTCTTTATATTTTGTTGTTAAGAAATGCGCCAATTTGGGTACATGTCTGGAAACCAGTGCTTAATAAAAGATTAGATCGCATTTTTTATCATTTACGCTATAAGATTGATGTTTAATGGCTAAATGCGTTTCAAACGCTTTAAGAAAACAATTGAGATCTGTTCTATTGTATTATATGACTGATTTGATGCAAAATGAGTTGATTCTGAGACAGTTTATTTTAAGAAAAGGTCAAATCTGTCAATTTGTGAGAGTGCAGCTTTAAAACATTAAAAACTAAACAAAACACACTACCCCATTTTCGTGAAAAAAACTTGCAACTTCAAATATGGGCTGGATATGTAATTTGTGTTTGTCATTTTCTCTATACCAGATAAGATCCTAAGATACCTTTGCAAAATGTATTGAAACTTTACCAACCTCCAACGTTAAAAACGACGTCCGCGCCATCCGCATTGTTAAAGAACAACTGTTTCATACGAGCGCCTGTCTCGTCATTCAAGAACGTGCCAATACTTGGATTCAGGAACTCTTGTTCTGTGAGCAGATTATTACAAATCGTCTCCAAGTAGCTCAGTCGGAAGATCTTTGCAACCCGCTCTAAGTCTTTGATCTCGTCCTCGCTGACTTCATCTGGGTCAGGGAAACGCGGGACGCCTGGTTGGATGAAAAAACGGTTATTAGTCAAGCACGTGGTAATGTTGTCTTTTCGTTTGACCAAAAAACAATATAAATTTTGGAAATGTATTCAGTCGACCAAAGGAAATTGTGATGGTTTATTCTCTCGACCAAAAAAGATTCTAGAGGGTTTTTCACTCGACCAAAACAAACATGGTATTTAATTATCTCGACCAATAGAAACAGTGGACAGTTACACACTCGACCAAGAGAAACAGCGGACAGTTATAGACTCGACCAATGGGAACCGTGGACACTTATACACTCAACCAATAGAAACAGTGGACAGTTATACACTGGATCATTAACTTGTTGACGTTTACCTGAATACAAGAATTCCAGAACTCTGATGAATGTCTTGGCCATTATATCCTCGCTTAGTTCCACAACAGTGTGCGCTCGTGATTGACCTTCACCTTTGACCTCGGCATCCTTTCCGTACACAGCAGCGATTCCAGGGACCGCACCGGAATTAAGCTGCTCAAATGTGAAGTTGTCTATGGCGTTTATTTCTTTCATCTGGTTGTTCTACAAAAATGTTATCGATTTTGTCAAGGTTATATCTTTATTGAGCATAAATATATAGCGCTACTTTCCACTTTCTGTTAATGACGTCAGTGACTTGACGTTCAAAGAAGGATTTTGTTCAGTTTAAGAAAAAAGAAATAAACATAACAACAAAACTAATGCATAATAATTGCACATCAGTTGCAAAATGGTGCACACCGCATCAAGTACATGTAAGTATCGCGCATTACAAAAATATACGTAATTGCCGGAAGTAACATTAGCGACATCGATTTTGGACAATCACTATCGATTGTCGCCGCCCTTATTTTGACAGCGATGATTTATCGATTGTATACATCACATACCTTAATAATCCAAAACAAAACCATTCAACGACATTTTTTTTTAAAAAGAAGAAAAAAATTAATAAAGCATACCTTTATCGGTTTCGAAACTCCGAATATTTTAGCAAACATCTTGGAGGCGGCACACAACACGAGTGAATGGGCGTCAAGACTGTGACTGCCGGCCAACCGGAATGTGACGTCACAGTGACGAGGATCTTGTAACATCCGGTACCAGTCCTCACCAAACGTGGACGTCTCAATGTCGATTTTTGGCGCGAAACCTGTGAATTGTTAAAAATTAATGTAAGATTTTATCACTTCTTTGACGAAAAACTGAATTGGCGCAAAATGCTCAGTACTTAAAAAAGAGTTACACAAAACGCGTATTATCATTGAAAACGTTTATTTCTAGTAATATGTGAATAGTTTGTCCGGCTGGCGCAGTGTTTAGTGCAGTTGCTTCCCATAAAGGCTTCCTGGGTTCGATTCCCGGCCTGGATGAATTTGAGTTTGCATGTTGGTGGTCACCTAATATGTGGATTTTCTCCAGGCTTTTCGGTTCCCCAAGAACACAAGAGCGCGCTCCCACTTAACATTGTTCCAACGACAGTAACTAAGCATACGTTAATATAGCTTTCCTTACAACCGTTTTAAAATAAATAAAGTTAAAAATTTCACACACCTGGAATAGCCTAAACGATTTTCATAATGTATGTATGTTCATGATTAGCTTGACAACGGCATCCTCGGCACCCCAGTGTATTATTAGCTATATACTATTTATATTTGAGTCCATGCGTCCATGGGTCTATAATATTTATATAGGTTAAGTTACACTGGGGTGCCGAGGATGGACAACTGCGATGTACCCAACAACGCCAATGATGATCCCTACCTAATAAGAAAAGTCATCAACCACTTTTTTGGTATCAACTTGACAACCAAAGGGCTTACCTGTTTGGGGCATAACTGGCGGATCTGGGATGGCCTTTTTCGATTTACCGAAAAACCCCTTGGATTTCTTTGTCTTTGGTGCGTTCAGAACTGACCGTATCTTAAAGATACAAGATACATGTATAAGATACAATATTTTTGTCAGAGGTATTTCTCTGCTTTGAGTGGTCACTGGCTGAAGTTCGTCTTTCGGCAAAGGAGGTAAGACACGAATAAGGGTAGTTGAAGAGTTGTTTGTTACAAGATACAAGACTATTTATTTAAAGTCGGGTATTTTCCGACAGGAATAACAAACATACACATGTACATAACATATCAAAGAGTTGATGACCTTTTAAGCTATGTAAATGGTTAAATGGAACTTAATTGTTCTTCGGGGGGAAAAGCCTAAATCCCTTATCTTATACAGTTACACATAAATAGTCATCAGAATGCATTCCGACAGATATAGCATGCTATTTCGTTTACGACAAAGTTACCCGAAACCGTATTATGAAAATAGTGACACAGCCAATAGGATGTGAAAGAGTGGAAATACGGATACTTTTGCTTTATTTTGTGTTTCAAACAGCTTTTATTGATCAGGATATTTTCACAATCATGGATTTAAATAGAATTACAGTCGAAACCTGAGAAAGCTTAGATATGTAGAACGAATTCGGTGATTTACATCGAGTTCGAGCCAACGAGGAAATCGAGCCAAGCGAGCTCGAACCAACGATGTTCGAATGTTATATCCATGTCATCTGTGTCATTTGGAACCAAGAGCGGGCTTAAATTTTAAAGAAGAGAAAAATACCAAATCGATATTTTCACTGTTTGAAACAGAAAAATATCAATATTATTTCACTGATAAACCCCTCTCTATATACCACCGGAAAGTGTATACTTAAAAGTAAAAAAAAGGCAAAGAAGACACGCCCTATTAAAGTTCCAAAGAAAAAAACTTACTGCTTCATCAAAGCAGATCTTCAGTCCCTTCTGGGTGAGGGCGCTGGTTTCACAGTATTTGAGTCCTTGAGTCTTGGTAAGCTTGTCGATGTCGGCTGCGGATACTGCGGACGGCAGGTCTGCAATACATAACATAAATAACAATCTGCAGAAAGTAACATTTTAAACAACCAGCGGCAAAAAGCCTTTTTACGGTCTGTAGTAAAAACTTTCTTTACAGTCTACATACAGTTTGCAACAAAAGTATTTGAACACTCAGCAACGAATGAGTTTGTCTCGTATTTATACAATATATTTTTACAGAAGTCTTGCAGAGTGCGTACAGTATACGAAGTGCGCCTACAATAAACGACTTTCGCGTTACTTTGCAAAAGGCAAGAAACAACTTATAAATTCTCTATATCATATTCTGTATGATGATGTCAGTTGACCAATTTGCACGCGAAAAAACCCACTTATTTCCACTGAAGGTTCCACTTGTGTACTTAACATTAAAAACCCCGATAGATTTTGTTTTGCTTTGAACGTCGTTACAAGTCACTTCCAAAGTGTAATTTGCCCTTAAAGCTGCACTCTTACAGATTTACCGATTTGACAACTTTTTTTTATTTTGTCTTGGAATGAGCCAATTTTTTTGCGTAAATATCGGGAAACAACTGATATGAGACTGCTGACAAAAGATCAGCTTTTAAATGTAGTCAAATGTTTTTCAATTATAACACATTTTAAATTAATTTGGTATTATTTGCACAGATCGACCTACCAGCTTTGCAACCGACTAGTACAATCGGGGTATTTGGGCAGAAATGTCTCACTTCCGGTAGCCATTTTGGCTCCACGTTTTCAAATGAAGATGGTCTGCTAAGGTCAAAACAGATGAAAAACACGTCCGTCCCAGGATAGGAAAGGGGTCTGAGGCGGTCGTAATCCTCCTAAAAAAAGAACTTATTGGAATTAAATCAAGCAGCAATGGTGGATCCAGAAATTCGAAATGTGAGTGGGGAAGGTGTGTGTGTGTGTGGGGGGGGGGGGGGGGGGGGTGAGTGCACACTCGTCAAACTCTCTCAAAACGTTTATTTCACTGAGGTATTGAAATGACAAATTTATCTGTTCTTGTACACGTAGCTACAACTACATGTAAAATTGCAGTTGAGTTTAAAACTCATTTGGGAAGTTCTCTTTAAACTTAAACTCCCTGATACTCGCATAAATCACGTTTCTCCTCCTACCTTACATGAACGTGTTTATAAACAAGTTACACAACACTGGATGTCGTAGTACACCTAAATAAGTCCCCACGTACACGTGCCCGTATAAGAGGTATCGGCGATCCAGTATTTGGTTTGTGCATTTTTGGAATATTTTATTACTTCTTTTCTCCTTTTATTGAAATAAAACGTAAATTTAGACGATTTGAAAGGTGAACTGCCGCCCCCCGGCCTGGATCCGCTACGGTGCTCTCCGTTATAACTGAACGCCGACTTACCTGTCCCGCGGTATCCCAGAGGCCCAAATTGACCGGTTTCCCATCAACCATTACATTGGCAGAGTAATTGTCGAACACTGTCGGGACGTACTCCGACGGGAACGCGTTTGTTGTGTATGATATAAGAAGACAACTCTTCCCGACGCCGCCGTCGCCGACAACTAATAGTTTTATGTTCTCCATTGTTGCCGAGTCCTGTACAAATATAATATTTTTTTTATTTATGTTATGTTATGTTCAATGTAACACATGCAGTTATAAAAATAGATATCTTAGAATATCTTAAAATTAAAAAAGTGTACAAAACAACAACACTACTATACAGTAGCAACGTTATTATGGACACGAACATTGATGATTATGTTTTTAAAATTTCGCGCCAGCAAATGTACTATATAGTTTATTTATTATAAACTAAGATCATTATCACTGGCAACGGAAATTCCCAATAATAAAATAATAATTAAGTTTCGAGCTTACCGGTCAAATGTATTCTCTGTATTGTAAATTCTTGAAGTTTAAATCTACACAAATATACTATCACAATTTCAGATATCACAATAATAAATAAAATTGAGAATATTTCGCGTTTACATACAAACTGTCAACGCTATATTTAAAGTGATCTTCGACTTCTATAAATAACATCCAATAGCATGCGGATTTTCGAGTAACTAAAAATAGATATTAACACTGTACATGTATTGGTAAGGGGAGGTAATATTGTAAAATATGCAGTTTGTAGATATATACATGTACTTCCGTAATTTTGTAAACACGAGGACTTAAAAGAGATATAGGTGATTTGTAACTGCTTTGGAAAGATGTATGCATGTAAAGATCGCACGTTCTATGTAAACAGTGGAAATCTTATGATCGTTTGTGTGTTCAGTCAGTCATTTTATACAAATTGGTCTTAATCGCGCTATGTACAACACACGCATATAACATTATAATATGATCTACATTTGTACATGTACTAATGTAGCATCTTATGTAAATGAAGTATCCTCAGTGTATAACTATATGACATTATGATGATTTGTAGTATCATATATTAGGTGTTAGTATCATAGATTATATTACGGCATAATTGTAGTATCCTAATTACCGACCGTACGTGGCATATTGCTGCAAATACATGCCCGTGTCATTTTAATATAGTCTAATGTATTATTATGTCAGAATTATTTGAAGAATTATATAGACAATAACGGAATATTTTCTAACTATCCTAATTGAACCGTTTGTAAAATCATAATGTAGATGTTGGATGGTTTGTAAAATCATAATAAATATAACTGATAGAATCGATCGTAGTATCATTATTTTCCATCTATTTGTCAAACTAATTAGTCATGCTACTATATGTTGTATAAGTTAAATTAGCCAGCTGAACTGACATTTTACTAGCAAAATAATATGCTGGCATATTATAGTAGAACGTAATTATTTGATGTGCTATTTTAATAACATCCTCTTTTTGAACACAGCCTTTATATTAGATTATTATTTCTGGTATACTTACAGAATGTCATTGAAAGACAAAGTCTGCGTCGTGACAGGAGCTACACGGGGCATCGGCCGCGGGATCGCCTTGCAGCTAGGCGCACAAGGTGCCACCGTCTACGTCACCGGAAGGACCCTCAAAGCCAAGGATGATGCCCAATTTCCGGGTTCCCTCGAACAAACGTGTGAGGAGATCGAATCCAGGGGAGGCAAATGCATCCCTGTACAATGTGATCACAAGATCGACGACGATGTTAAGAAATTGTTTGAAAAGGTTGCTCGGGAACAGAATAACCGTTTAGATGTTCTCGTTAACAACGCGTTCTCGGCATTCAGCGCATGCGTAGATAACGTCAAAGTGCCTTTCTGGGAACTACCTGATAATATCTATGATGAGCTGAATCAAGTTGGTTTACGAAACCACTACCTATGTTCGGTTCTAGCTGCTCGTCTGATGGTACCCCGGAAGTCGGGACTGATTATTAACATTTCCGGTCACGGGGGAATGACGTATACGTTAAACGTGCCGTACGGTATCGGAAAAGAAGGCTGTGATCGAATGGCTGTTGACTGCGCACGAGAGTTGAGGGAGCATAACGTCGCCTTCGTGTGTCTTTGGCCTTGCGTGGTTAAAACTGAGGGCTCACAAGCAATCTTCAAGGATCCGAAATTGTCAGCCACCATGGCTGTCGAGGCTGGTGTTAGTGAACAAATTCTGAGAGACAACTACAAATACGGGGAGTCGGTAGAGTACGTCGGAATGTGCGTCGTCCAACTCGCAAATGACACAAATATCATGAAAATGAGCGGGAAAGTGCACATAACCTCAGACCTCGGGGACCACTATGGGTTTAGGGACGATGATGGCCATAAGCCTATAAACATACGCCGAATAAACTGTCTGCTAAAATTTGCGCCATCTTGGATTTCCTGGGTGTCAAATTTTGTTCCAGACTTTGTTAAAATTCCGTCATGGCTTATGTCATTTGCTGGGCACAAATTAAACTAAAATTATGCAATGACTGACAAACCTGAATAAGAATGTAAGCATGAATGTAATCGCCAGCTCTGGCAATTAAAACGTATATACAAGTAAAATGTATGGTTACATGTTTGTTGTTTTTAACTTTTTATATAATTGACGCTCATTGAGATCAAGAAAGTTCTCATTATTCATGTTAAATTGAGTCTACTTGTAGTGCATAATTCATAGTTTGTTTTCGCTTTTTATATGGATTAGTTTTTTCTTCGATCTTAAGTGAAAACGATACTGCATGTACATAGTTTCTCATGAAAACACATCTTCTCAAGCAGTGACAACCTTGGTTCATAAAGGTATTCTATGGTAAGATTCTAATAAAGAAGGATAACCTTTATTCAATATCATGAGCATATCGCTTCGAGAAAGGTGAAATTATCACAACGAATATGTAAATACATTTATGTTCTCACAGGCGAACACCAGTAATAAGAGACATACCCAACCCCCTTTCGTAAGCTTTTCAATGGGTTTTATGGAAAACCAAACACCCTTTTTGATGTGCATCATTCCATTGGGGGGGGGGGGGGGGTAATGAATGTTCGGAATCGACGATGTGGTCCGCTGTACACAGATGGGAAAACATGGTAGAATTCGGTGCCAATAAATATTCGGCATGTGTGTGTGTGTGTGTGCGTGCGTGCGTGCGTGCGCGCGTGTGCGCGTGCGCGCGGGTGTGTGTGTGTGTGTGTGTGTGTGTGTGTGTGAACTTTGTGTACTTACATTGCATATGTATGTTTATATATAAGGTCAGTACTGGTGCAGCAAAATTATGTGAAGAAATTCTTACCAGAACAGACCAATAAATAATGTTCAGTCGCCCAACATCACGGTGCATGCACCCCGGGAGTAGTCTTGAAGGGGGAAATTAACCAAGCAATAAGTAATATGTCATGTAACTATGTTGTCGTTGATTGATTTGATTAACGGTAACACTGAATCGATCGGTAGCAGAATCTATCGAGAACAGGAGTGGCTATACGAAAATCGTATTATTAATTCGATCTTAGATAGTTTGGCACAATCGGCTATCTCCGGCAACCTTCGAGGTAGATGTCAATCCTGTTAGATAATGGCCGAGGTGTTCCGATTGATTGTCACAGTTTTATTGTCCCATATGCACGTGCAGTCGATTGTTTAAAACATTCATACATTTGTAACATACATGAGCCCCTCCATCCGAAGCGAAATTTATTTGGTTAAAGTGTTGGGAGGGGGTTTGGTTACTTGCCCTAGATAATTTTTAACAAAATAGTGCGTTTTGGGCGTATTTTATTACCTTTTCTCCTATATTGAAATAAAAAGTAAACTTGACAGGTTTGAGGGGCGACGCCGGTTTTACCCCCCCCCCCCACCTGGATCCACTTGTGTACATACCTGTTGTATCATCACTGTTCAACGTGAATACGATTCATAAATTATATCTTTTATAATTGCCTCCTACTGCTTTAAATTTGGATTCTATGAATTGGTCTTCAGAATGCCGTTGCATAATATCAAGTTATGCCGGCACCAGTTAATTGTAACGACGATCCCTTCCCCTAGGTTTGGCGATAGCCGGGGGAATCGGGCCGTGTTTTTACCTTCTAGGTGGTCCCGCAGTGCCTGGTGAATGCGGTGGTAATGTCTTCGCGCCAAAAATACGAGGCGGGGAATGGGCCTACCTAGGGTGCCTGGTGTGCGGTGCATTTGGCGGGGATTTTTCCAGCAGTTCGTTTCCGCAGGGCGGGGATTTTACGCGGGATTGGCAGGACTGAAAGTCGAACTCCCGCTTTTCCCCGGACCTGGGGGCGTGATAACAATTGACAAGTGCATTACAATGTATCATGTACGTAGTAGTCGACGGTCGTATATGAATCATCGTGTTATAACAACATAATATTTGTTCTGAAGTGCAAATTATTGAAGATAAATGTATGGTTCATTTGTTATATGAGATCTTAAGTTCCTACGGAAAACTTATACTCGGGGAATAAGAATTCTTTCGTTTGTTTCCCGGCTGCCACCGTCAGGTCGATCTCATGATCGAATGAAAAACCGAAAAGTGTTGTCTGTCGCAAATTTGAAACCATTTGCCATTTTTATAAATTTGCATTATTTGTCGTGTGTGACATTGGCGAAATGGCTTCAAAAATACCAGAAAAAGCGTTGCATTTGATTATAAATGCCCCGAGAGTTACATTAAACAGCATCAAGCCTTTACCGGACTCGTACACACTTAAGGTTTGTTATCAGATAAAGTATGAAACATGGGGGATTGAGGAGTTGCTTGTTTTCGGATACGCTAACATTTCGGATGACATAGCTTTTTTGTTTGTATTTTTTGTTGTACTTGAACGATAACATTCTACTTGGTTGTATCCTATCTGCTTTGTTGTTTGTGACATACACAAGACATGTTTATTTTATAGATAAAAATATACCAAAATAAAAACCTCTTTAAATTGCAGTAACACGCACTGAGTAACGGTGGTTTGAGGATAGGTGAGCGATAAAGGGCTTAAATATTACTCATTGACAAACTCTAGGTCATATTTTATACAAAGATCAGAACTGGAAATGCTTTAACACTGCAACATATGCAGTTTGATTAAGAACTAAATGAAGTTAATCACCTGACGTACAAGTATTAAAGTTAACCTGGGAGGAAAAATGCACTCCGTGTTGGGCTCCACTCCACGATCGCTAGAACACCAGCACTACACTCTTACAAACTAAGCAAACAGGGCAACTGGTTCTCAACCAAACACACAACACTCCTACCCTTACCTTTTAAGATGACAGAGGCACTCTTATCACTGTCTCCATTACGTAAATCTGGAAGAAAAGTGCGCTCGTTGTGGGAGTTGAACACATGACCGCTGGAACACTAGCACGGTGCTCTTACCATACATACACACACACACACTTCAGTAGAAAAGCCCCTGAAATGGACAGGGTTCGAATTTGGACTCGCATACTCGCAAAATGCGAGCGACATTTGGAAATTGCGAGTGACTTTTATTCAAGCATGCAAAATTATGCAAGTGGCTTTTTCTAGACCACAAAATGTTAAAAGGAAAGTAGAATAAACATGAACTTAACTCCGCTACGTTGTTGAGTGTAAACAGCCTATAAGTGGCATGTTTACACAACCAGTATAAAGAAGACAGTACGGAGTCACGCTCCAGTGTTCGAAATTCACGGTAGCCCGATAGCCCGAGGCTACCAAATTTCAGCTGGGGCTACCGATTTTCCACAGAAACTAGCCCGAACGGGCTTCCGTTTTTTCCTTAGGTTATTTAAAAAACCTGCCAATTAAACGCGTTACGCATCATGTTTTTTATACGCAAAGCCTTATTATTCAAGAATGCGTCTTTCAAGGCGACTGGAGCGATTAAGTCGCCTTGACAACGGCGAAGTCGGATTCGCCGAAATTTACATTCAGGGCTCAAGCCATGTGCTCAATGTTTGTTTATTTAATCATTAAATATAAACACATGCCAAAATTCATTAACGCCCGAAGTGACAAGTAATTATTGATCAGTTTCTAACCAATAACTGTGTCTATTAGCAGCAGTCAAACTCTATGACGTCATTAACTCCGCCCATTATGTAGATTAACCAATAAAGTCGGCAGTTTTCGACAACAACGATGGCTATGAAAATTGACAATGCTAAAATAGCAATATCAACATTGATATTTTATTTATTTCATTTAAATATATTTTATTTATTAGCTAATATAAAAAGAAAGATATTTAAGTTTTTAATGCGAACAGAACATAATCATTCTACAAAAGTTGTCTTAAATGCAGAGGAAACAAGTGCTCGCTTACTTCCTGACAAATTTAATCAAAGTGAAAGGAGAACTGTCGAATATACAGTTAACTCGTTGTCTGTGTACTGTACAGTAAGGTTCTATTTTATACCTTTAAATAGCTTTGCCATTAATTTTTAAAGAACAATTATAGGAATATTGGCAATTTAAACATCGATATATTTTTGTTGTTACTTCTGAAACTTGAAAGAGAAACTGAAAGTTGAAAAGAGAAAAATGTCATTGCACAATCGCTGGTGCATATCTGATTTGACAAGGATGCATTGGATAACAGAACTTGTAGTACATGCATAACTCTTTCCATTAAATAAAAGATATGTTCAGGAAATATTTTTCTCGTATTACCTTTTTGAAAACTTTATTAGTTACTGAACTTTTGATGACTACACTAATATATGTATGACTATAATTTATTATTGACGCATTGTTCAGATTGTGGAGCATTTATTGAAACTGTATCAGCGTGCTTGATTAGATATTCAGAATCGTTGCGGAATCGTATTTAAACTTCCAAAAAATATTCCGAACGAGTGATACTTTTAAGTGTTTAAGTTTGGGCTAGTGAAATTGGTTTCGGGCTTGTAAAATTTCCTATCTGGTAGCCCGAATGGGCTAGTGGATTCAAAGCCGAATTTCGTACACTCGCTGTAGTAAGTTTTCAAAAATAGAACAAATACGGAAAAAGCTGAGTTTTATTACGAATCTTTCCGGGATGCTCCTACGAGGCATGCATAAAACAAAGTGAATTAAAATGACGTAATCACCTAGCTCAGTCATTGGCTAAATTTAGCCCAACTGTCAAAGTCAATAGACTTCGTCGATCGATATATTTCATGGTCCAAAGCATCCACGCTATATTTACTGTTGCTTTTATTTATTTTAAATTTATAATGTTATTGTTTTTAATACTTATAGACTTAATGAAATCTGTAGCATACTTGCCGAATGGGTATTACCCGATGGCGAGGGTAAATATACAAAGTGAACAATGGACAGCTTTGTTATCAAAATGCGGCCAGCATCTGATGAGTCTTTTCATACCTCCCAAAAACAATAAGCCATCAACAAGTTCTAGTAGTCGAGTCACTCAAGATTGATACTTTTTAATATTCATAATATGTCTTGGGTGTAAATTTCTACTTTAATTAGACAACATAATTATAAGGGAATAAAGCAAATTTATGATAAAATTGCAAGTTGATTTTTCATTTTGCGAGTTGCCTCAAAAAGCACTCACAAAATTTTGCGAGTGCTCCTGAAAGTTAAATTCGAACCCTGATGGAGATTGTAAACAAATTACGAATTCGAGCACACCATGAACATTATAACATGTTTGCAGAATACCCTCAAAATACCTTGTTCACAGATACAATGGACATTGATCTCAGACAACCATGATAGTACAAATATCTTGATCAATGAAAGGTGGTGGAACCAAACAGTTTGCAAAATATTGCACATTTTAAGTTCATTTTATGACAACTGCTGACAGTTGCACTGTTTACATAGTAGCGGCGGTTATGATCTTGGAGTTTTATCACTTTACACATATTAATATAGTTTTAACTTTAAGACTTAATCAAATATGATTGTTTGTCAATGCCTATGTATTTCTGGTCAGACTGTAAAGTTTCTAAGAAAATAAATTAAGGCATTAATATCCTTCCTTTCCTCAAATTACTGTTGCAGTGGCTCACTTACCTATGAAATTTGGTATTTGACAGATTGTTCATATATTGTAACTTATGATTGATCATCTTGGCAAATTGGTATTTTTATATACCTGTTTTAAAAAAGATGGGAGTTATTAATTATATTTTTCTGCAAACTTTAAAAGGCTTTGTCCAATCATCTTCAAATTTGGTCAGAATGTGTATTGGCATTATATCTTGGACAAGATAAATAACCAACCATATCGCTCTAGTCACTCCAGAGTAATCACCCTTTAATTATTAAAATTACTTCAAATTGGTATCGTTTGATCAGTCTTTTGAAGCCTTTATCCAATAATCACCTAATTTTAAGTCAGAATGTGTATGAGCATAATATATTGAGCAAGTTTGAAAACCAACCATATTGCTCTAGTCACTAAAGAGTTATTTTCCTTTAATTATATAAATAACCTAAAATCGGTCATGTCCAAACAATAACTTTAGAAGCCTTTGTCATATCATGAACAAATGTAAAAAGAATGTGTATCACTATGGGCATAATATCACGGACAAGTTTGATAACCTGCTCTATTGCTTGAGTCATTCAAGAGTGTTTCCCCTTTAATTACTATAAATTTGTCTTGTCTGATCAATATTATTAGAAGTAAACAAGCCATATCACTTGAAGTTGAGTCACACAAGAGTTATTGCCCTTTAATTTGATAAATTAACTATAATCAGTCTCGTCCCATCAATTCCTGTAGAAGCCTTTTTCCAATCATCACATAATTTGTTGAGAATGTGTATGGGTAGAATATCTTGGTCAGGTTTGATAACCAGACATGTCACCTCATTTACTCCAGAGTTATGACCCTTGAATCAGCAAAAACTGTTTTGCACAGTGTCCACTCTCTAAATTTAACATACAACCTCTAAACACCAAACTTGGTGTCCTAAAATTAATAGGGGGGGGGGGGGGGGGGGGTATTTTGTGACAGTTGTCACTCTTTTTAATTCTGATATTAACTGAGTGACAGTCAGCTCTAATTTATATTATCAATTCTATCACTTTGTCCTAGGGTAAATGAGTATAATTTTGTTGAAAGTTATGATATTAATTGCAAGGCTGTGAATGTGATCAAAATGTCTTTTACAATTTATTTAGGTGAGACAAAGACGAAGTCGAGCTAAAGGCGGACAGAGTGGTCGAGGTAACAAGGGTCAAGGCCAGCGAATGACCTTGCCCAGACTGGGCTTTGAAGGAAACAACACACCGTTCTACATGCAGATGCCCATTGAACCATACTATCAGAATCACCAGTAAGTTGCTGAGTTGTTCCAAATACACATATTTATTTTTGATATACATGTACAGTGTGGGTTTATTTACTGAAAGTTGGGGGGGGGGATTTGGCCAACTTCACACTCCCATCAAGTAGGTATACTCTATTCACAAAAATTATACACAAAAATAACAACCCCTTAACAAGCCTGTTAGTATGTAGATATTCCTAAATGAAGTCTTTATTCTTTAAAAATTCTTCAATCCCAAGATCTTCAAAGGGGCTGGTTTTTATTGTTTGTTTAACATATACTACATGTACGGTAATTTCATGATTTTAGGCATTTTGTCGCTAATTTCAAAATTATGACGGCCCTGGCCCCTTTTACAAAAAAGTAAAAACACACATCAAAGAGAATTTTTTTCATTTTAAAGCTTTTTTTGCTGAAACAGCAACCAACAAGAATCTGTTTAAAAAATAGCTTGTATTGTTGCTGTCTTTACTTGGCATGAACTAGGAGTCGAAGGAACTGCCAACCTAAACAATTAAGGAGTCAATAAAGGAGTTTTCAACTCGACTTAGTATCAAACATTCAATATGAAGTGGGGTCTGGTAACTGTTTCATATGTCATGTATCACTGACTTTTCTAAGTGCAGTTACCTGCCTTCTAAAAGTTGTTTCCGCTTTGTGTCCATTTTCCCCAAAACATCTTTTCCCTATTCTGTCAAGTTTTATCAATGAAAGCAATGTATTTCTTGATCTTTACAAGAGTAGCTTGAATACAGTATGGGACTATCATGTATGTGTCATGGTATCTTTACCTATACAGATGTTCAGAATGTGTGTTAGCAGCCCGATTGCTCAGTCAGTGGAGCACTCGCCCTATTTTTGTGAGGTCTCTGGTTTGAGCCCCAGTATGGCTGCACCCTTTTCTCATCCTGTGGCAAATTCCACCCTATGAGGGCCTGTGACTGTATATGTTCTGGCACCCAACAAAAAGTCACAAAAAGAGAAAAGTGCTGAATACTTGGACTATCTGGTACCCCTCACTTACAGGATGAGCGCTCTACTGACCGAACCTCTGGGCCGCTTACACACTATCTCAATACCTCTATAGGTAACACTGGCATGAGATATGCATAAAAAAGTCAAAATATGTACATACATGTATCCAATTATATAAGCTATTTTGGTTTGATTTTGTATTTACCCAAAGTGGCACAAAATTTCCAATTTAGAAGGCGTAGGCGGTGAAAAAATCCAATATAAATCAATGTGCATTTAGGATACAGTTTGAAGTCACTAAATATAATTATCCAGTTATCATGGTGAGAGTAGTCTAGTGGTGATCTTGAAATCTTGAAATCTTGGTATACATGTAGGTGTTTCCCTCCCTTCACAATAGGTTGAGGTTATGAGCTCCACCAGGGGGACATTCTCATGGTCTCTTTCAGCTCTACAAAAAGATGCTAGTACTAAGGCCTTAAAAGAAATACATTTGGTTCTGATTGCCTGACCCTTCCTATGAAATAGGGGCTGACCCTACCCTTTTTACAATTTCAACGGTATCATTTCTGACATGATATCATTTCTGACATGATCTTAAGTGCTCATACAAATTGGCACATTTTTCTAAAAAAGTGTAATCAAATGACTTAATTCCAATTTTAGGCATTTAATAAAAAGAAAATTGTGAACACCGAATCACTCGTAACTATGCCAATCGTGAATTATAAAATCTGGTGCTCACTCAGTCTTATATATTACAATCTTACAATGAAACAAACAATTATCCTCTATGAAGTTGCATTCATCTTTTTCAGCTTGCGAAGGGAATACCCACCACTATCTCTACACACTCTACAGAGAATGATCGACCTAGGTCGTTTGAATACAGAAGAACCTATAGACCTTAACACGATATGCAACACGGGCATCTATAAGATTAAACCGAATGACAATGAATATGGAATCAATCTAACAGATGAGGTATATATACATTTACATGGTAATTACTAGTGTTTTAGCCAGGGTTTAAAATCAGTGTGTGAATACCACGTGATAAATAACGTCATATATGCAATGTCGGAAGGCAACATTTTACTTAAAATAAACACTTAAAACAACTTTTCTTTTACTACATTTTAAATGAAACAAAGGGCAGTCTACGCTGCTTAAAGAACCTCGCCTTCGTTTTATTACCAGAGTTTGCTAAGGTGATTAGTTTCATCAAACACTGCGACAAACCTGTTTCCAAAATAATGTTTTGACAGTGCTGCTTCAAGACAACTGTGTTGTGAAAAGGTTTGTCAAACTGTTTTAAGAACTACACTCTCAATCAAACTCTGGTAAAAGTCCTAAGGTGGGGCTCTTTTAGCGACGTAGACTGCGCTGTGTTTCATTTAAAATGGTGAAGAAATAGTGAAGTTAATTTGTTAAAAGTCTTCATTCGAAGCAAAAAAATTCCTTCCGACATAGCATTTATGACACAATTTATCACGTGGTATACACACACTGAAAAAGGACAGGGTGCTGCATAAAAGGGACAGGTTGCTGAGGGAAAAAAAGGTACATTGTATCTGGCAGTGAATAATTAAAGCATTATGAATTTCATAGAAAATGTAAGAAAGTGTGCTTAATTGAAGTAATACATGTATAAGGTTCAACTACCAGATATGTTAAGTTTGTTTGAATTCCTAATCATATTACAAGTTTTAATCAAAACAAAAGAAATATTTAATTCTTTGAAGGCAGTAGGATTCACATTCTGGTCTCCATGAGGGCAGAAGGGTGCTTCCAAAAGGATAGGATGCAGCACCCTCCCATAACACTCCAGCTAAAACCCTTAATATACACATCATAAATTCCAAGTCATCAAAATTATGATCTTCTTCTTAAACAAGCCTTAATAGCATTATGATATACACATAAATTTGCAGTCGATGAAAATGAGATTTTCTAGAACAAACTTAAATACTTTGTTTTCATTGAATTGTATGGTTTTCTTAAAAAAGCTGGAATATATAAACATACATGTATATTAAAACCTAAAAGAAAATACAAGCCCATAGTTGGATTGAGCTTTTTGGTTTGTAATATGTTCTCTTTCAATAAGTTGCATGTATGAACAAGATGCAGGAACAGATTCCAGATGTAAAAACTGTAAAAAAAACATGTGTGTACAATTTTATTTTGTTGAAGGAGATTCAAATTTAGTTATTTGATGTGTTATACAGTAAGCTTTATTATTGACAGTCTTTTTGTAAATGATTTCCAGGGAGCTGATCTTTTCACATCTAGGGTGAATGTTGAAGTCCAGTGGGCAGAAGAATCGACCATCGCAGCCATTGAGAGAAATGGTGGTATGATCACTACACGTTTCTATAACCCAGAGTGTCTGAAAGCCGTTATAGACACCCAGGACCACTTTAGAAAGGGACTCCCCATTCCTCGCTGCCCTCTTCCACCCCAGGATGCGTTAGAGTATTACATGAACCCAGAAAACCGTGGATACTTAGCTGATCCCAGTAAGCTTCAGGAAGCCAGATATGCGTTGGCCCAGAAGTATGGCTACGAGGCCCCAGATTATTCCATGGACCGGAACCCAGCTTTGTTCAAGAAAATGAAAGATCCGAGACAAATATTTTTTGGACTGAGTCCCGGATGGGTTGTTTGTCTGAAAGATAAGGCCATTATTAAGCCGAAGGATGAAGATTATATTCAGTATTATCAATCATGATTATAGAATGGACGAGTTCTTTAGAATTGTGCATATACAGTCGAAACTCGATGGCTCTATATTCTAGGGACAGGCCAAAGTACTTCGAGCCTCGAGAATAT
Source organism: Mya arenaria (assembly GCF_026914265.1). Classification (NCBI taxonomy): domain Eukaryota; kingdom Metazoa; phylum Mollusca; class Bivalvia; order Myida; family Myidae; genus Mya; species Mya arenaria. The sequence goes on from NC_069134.1 coordinate 48,788,280, forward strand.
CGAGCCAAGCGGGATTGCTTACAGAATGTTATTTTTTCATTTGTTACATAAAGTCTTATTTACCTCGTTTGTTATTGGCTACGCTATCTCCGCAAGAGAAGGAAGAGTATTTATTGGGCATAGGTACGCACCCTAAATTTCGTAATATGACTTATTCGATTATTAGAAAATATCATTTTATTTTTTATTTATAATAAAAATACTTTTATGCGAAAACAAGCAATTGTAAACAGTGGGTAACACAAACATAGCTTAAAAGTTATATCAAAATGCATAGTAATTTTAGGGATGGATAGCAATTAGAGACATAACTTAAAAGTGATGGCATGTTTATTCAAACTGTTAAACCATTTAAATTCGACAATAATTATAATATCAGTCAAGCAATTTTAATCGATTAGCGCCTTGTGCTAAATGAAGCCAATCAAACAAATCAAGGCGTGAGATTCTTAACTGAACCCGCGAAAATGACATCGACCCAAGCAACCAAATCAAAGTGTGAAATTCTTGTTTGGGACCGCGAAAACCACTTCGAGCGTGGAGAAATATCGACCCTCAGGATATCGAGCCATCCGATCGAAATTTATATGAACAAAGAGTAAATAAAAATTGGTCCTTTTAATTTGGTTCGAGCCAACGAGGATATCGAGCCATGAGATATCGAGCCAACCAGTTTCGACTGTATTCATCATGTTCCTATTTGATGAGATTTTAAAAATATGACAGATGCAGAACATTGGAAATTAAACGGGCAATTATTTATTTAAAGATACATTGATCTAATAGTTATCTTAAGATTGTGTAACTTACTTGTTTAATATTGTCTACCTCTTTTGATTAAATGATAATGGAAAAATATCATGAAAAACTGTGACACTATCAGTTTAATGTGCATTCTTATATGCCTGTTTATTAAACATGCATACTGGCAGGTGTATTGGCGTTTCCTTGTCCTGTATGTTGTGTTCTATAACTTAAGTAGCCTTTGTCTAATCTTTAACAAATTTGTTGGACATGTTTAATAACCAGCTGCAGTGTCATATTGCTTCTGTCACTCAAACGTTGTCGCACTTTAAATAAAGAAATAACCTGAAATCAGTCTTGTCTGATCAATAATAATAATTATGACATTATGAGAGGAATTGCAGTATATAAGAACCAATACTAAATTTAAGCTAATTATAGAGTTATTGCCCTTTGTTATTTTTCCTTGTATGTAGCATAACTTGAAATCTACCGGATTGAATTTAATTAAACATCATGGTAAAGCACACAGGAGAAAGTGCAGTTTACAAGAACTAAAACTCTTTCTGCTTATTACCCTTGTTTTTCTTTTCTTGTCTGGAGCATAAATTTAAAACTGCTGATGGGATGGAAACACACCTTTGTAAATAGATAAAAGGAAATGAGAGAAAAAGCAGTGCTTAAGATCCTAAATCCTATCCTGTATATTAAGGTTGCCTACCCCTAATGAAAACCTCAAATTGAAATCAATTTCAATGCTTTAGCCTATGTTGTTAGCACAGGATTATAAATCTTTTGAGGGTTTCATGATAGTGGTTTGAATCCAACCAGAAACATATTTTTCCTTTTTTCAAGTTGCTAACATTTTTTTACTGAAGTTCATATTGTATTTTCATTATACAGTTATTAAATACATTTTTTAACTCTTCAATTTTAATGTTTTAGCCTATGTTGCTAAGCACAGCACTTCTAATGGGCTATAACTTCAAAACTACTGATGGGATTGAAATAAAACTTGGTATATAGATAAATAGTGCAGTGCACAAGCACCATACTCCTCATGTATAAAAAGGTGGCACACCCCTGATGAAACCTTAACTTAAAACTCTTACATTTTAATGATTTAGCCTATGTTGTTAAGCACAGGACTACAAATCTTTTGAGGATTTCAAGGTAGCGAATCCATCCAGGAGCATAATTTTTCTTATTTTTTTTAATTTTTATTCATTAACTAACATTTTTTACAGAAATTGATCACACTCAATATTACATTTTTTTGTCAGTTGGAACAACAATCCACACATTGTCAAGACGATATTCTGGATCTCATTGTACAGATTTAGTCGACAGTGTGTTTTAGACATTAGCCGACCTGCCTTATTGAATATTTCCTTATGTCAATGGCAGTTCTGCTCAAAACGAAATTTTAAAGTGCACTAAACCCACACGAGCACTTTGTAACTGTTCCCTATTCAATATCAGGGCATTTCAAGGGCCAACAATATGATGAACACACTATTATTTGGTAACATACAATGCAATAATGATCAAAACTGCCACATGCTTTAAAATCAGTGTATTATTGTTTGTAATGAACTGCATACAAACACCACAAAATTTCAACTGTCTATTTCATAGCAATCAGTTATCACAGTTTGAATACAGTTCATGGAAGAACCAAGCTGATGAGTGCATGGAGTTCAAGCAAAGGAGGGTTGATTGCATTTCATGGACATATGTACTGCTCTTTAGATTACTTCTCTTCAATAAAACTTCTGTCACACAGCAGAAGTAGATAACTAACATTAAATGATTGCCAAGTAATCTTGTGCACTACACCACAATTAAAAACCTTCATTTATTTTGTCAGCAATTTAACTTCTAAATTACTCGATGGTTTTTAATTTAACAACACAATATGGTTGAGCATGATAAGTGCAAACACAGTGAACAATAATCTCGAAGGTATGGCCTCTTGTCAAAGAAATTCTTTGCCATTCCTGTGTCCAGGCGGAAGTCGGGGGTATTCGTCACTGCTTCGACAGCTCTAGTTCTAAAATCCTTTGTCTGTTTATCACCTGAAAATTAGCTATGTTCCCTCAGTCACTCCAGGGTTATGGCCTTTACATTGGCAAACACTGTATTTAGTTTCCGCTCCCTAAATAAGGCTTGACGTAAAACCACTTATCATCATACTTGATGTCGTATTACTAGGATGGGCGTATTTTGTGACATTTGGCGCTCTTATCTTATTGCTTATTCTCATATACATAATTTAATGTAACGCGCTGATAGATGTTGTCTCAAAAATGATGAGCAATATATTTTCAGCTTGTCTGTGTTTCAATAAATACGTAAAGTAAATCCTGGTATTGTCATAGCTTTAAGGTTTTCGTAATTTTTATGTTTCTTCTATAAATGGGGAGATACACTTTTTCTCGAGTGGTCTGTCTGCCCATCTGTGCTTCGCAAATCGCTTCACATCTCTTGTAACCCATGTAAGGATTTTAAAATAACTTGTCATAAATGTTATAAATGTTTATCATAATGGTAATCGACCAGCTTGGTTCAAGGTCAAGGTTACACTTAGAGGTCAAAGGTCATATGACCATAATAGGACTATTTTTTATCCGATGTTTCTCATACTTCAGCTTTGGCTAAAAAAATATCACTAACGACTTATAGGATTCTAAAAAAATCGCCTCAAATGTTAACCAAACTACGATGATGAGCAGAGCACATGTAAAAACAAGATCGGTTCAAGGTCATTCTTACACTTAAAATGTCAAGTGTCATATTACGACTATATGACTATATTTCGTGTCCGAAGTTCACCATATTGAGACGATGTGTAGAGCGCATAATCCATTTCAGTTCAAGGTCAAGGTCACACTTTGAGATCATTGAAGGATTTTTTAAATATTTCACCACAAATATTCAACATATTAAGACAATGTGCCTGTTCGCACATGCTCTCTTTAAGGTCAAGGTTACACATGAGTTTGAAATATCATCGCAAAAAATGTTCACCACATGGAGAAGATGTGCAGGGCCTGGGCAGTTTTTATGTTTCTGATAATTAGAGTTCAATCTTGTTGTGCGATGAAGGAAGCATAGTAAGACATAATTATTTTTTCCATGCTGTCAAAACAAAGGTTAAGGACAGTGAAGCTTAGTAATTGCATGTTGAAATCGCTATTCGTATTTCTCTTAAAGGCAAATCGCCATAATGTCCGCTGTTATGATTATATTGCAGTTAATGGCTAAATGCTAGTGTTCCATTGCTATTGATGGCAAAATGCTAGTGTCGCATTGCTATTGATGGCAAAATGCTCGTGTCCCATTGCTATTGATGGCAAAATGCTCGTGTCCCATTGCTATTGATGGCAAAATGCTCGTGTCCCATTGCTATTGATGGCAAAATGCTAGTGTCCCATTGTTATTGATGGCAAAATGCTGCGTCCCATTGCTATTGATGGCAAAATGCTAGTATCCCATTGCTATTGATGGCAAAATGCTAGTGTCCCATTGCTATCGATGGCAAAATGCTAGTGTCCCATTGCTATTGATGGCAAAATGCTAGTGTCCCATTGCTATCGATGGCAAAATGCTAGTGTCCCATTGCTATTGATGGCAAAATGCTCGTGGCCCATTGCTGTTCATGGCAAATGCAATATTGTCCTTAGTGCTATTCATGTCAAAATTCTATTATCTTATTGCTTTTTAGCAGAATGCTAGTATCCCATTGGTATTTATGGCATGGCAAATGCGGCATTGTCCTTATTGCTATTCATGGTAAAATGCAAGTTTCTTAAATGTGATATGAACACGCGACAAGATGGTCACGACGTAAATGTGCTCTTATCCTTTAGAGTAGTTTTGTGTTTTGTTTCATCCTTGAGGCTAAACAGAGAATATAAAGGAGCAAATACATTTGTACCAGTAATTGGTATTTTGAATTAAACAAACTCTGTACTTTTTTATGAATGCTGTATTCAACGACAGTAATTGTGAATATACAAGCCCATCAGTTGTCACCACAAAATCAACTGCTGCAATGGCCAGTAACGTCAGGCCTCCCTTTTATATATTTCTAAAGAAGACTCAACGACAGTTAACAGCATGTTTCAGAAGAATTAGGGTCAAATAGACAATGTAGATGAAAAACTAGAAACACATGGTGCCTTGGAGAAAACGGTTGATCAAGTTGACATTGGTTAACGTATCAAATACACGCTGATGAGAACATTAAACCCATTGATTTTTTATTCAAGCTATCGAAAATACAGTGAAGTGTAGAGGCTTTTGAGATGCAAAATTTAAAGATGCAAACTGTATAAGTTTACGTGAAGACTCTTAGCTTGAGGAATAATTTAATCTTTGTAGAATAGAAAATAGGCCGGGTGAGAAACAAGCTGAGACAGAAGTCAAAGTTCGTGACTTCGTAAAAAAGATAAACCGAAATTATCGCAGGAACTCGGTACTGATTATTGGACGTGCGTATCTTATCAGTGTGCATAATCAATGTGAATGGAATCCACGTCCACGTAACATTGTCTGCAAATTTGCAGACTTAAAGTATCGCGAACGCAAGGTCACCAGATAAAGAAGACAACCCTCTGCACCAATAAGCAGCTTCTTCAAGAAATTATGGCAAAAAACGACAGACACCTATACCTAAACAGAAGGCGACACTGCAAGATGGAAGTCGGGCCTGGTTTGTGCACGATACGCTGTAAGGGAATAGGAGGCCATTAGCATCTGATAAGGAATCATCAGAGAATGAACTCAAAATACTTGTGTGAAAATAAACGAAGATGAAATGGAGATTTTCTTAAGAAATTAATCGAAAATGATATTTTTATTTTATTTGAATGATGAACTAATTCTTGCTCTAGTTTGAATGTTGAGGGTTGTATAAATAGAAACTTTTTTCACGTGATGGTAATGATGAAGATATATAATTATGGTCTGTTTCAATAGTTGGTGTAGATTTGTTTCATATGCTCAGTGATGCTAGTTTCTAATTTGAAAATTAAGGGAAAGTGTTGTTAGCCAGATATGATAGGCCTCACTATATTTTGCACGATAATGTACTATCTGCTTCAATCTAGGATAGCTATTTACCGGAAAACCCCCATAAGCATTGGCCTCGTAAGATGAAATAGGTAACACACGAGGTAATCGCAGGTTTGATTTTTGTGAGGCTATTGATACCCGCATTGTCAATATCAGGTATTCGGTAGAAGTTGTATATAATAGAACATACGTGTATATGAGAAATGGAGCATTGACATGGCGAAATACGATTGGTTCGATAAGATGATAACAAAAGGTCATACACATGTTCCTGTCGAAATGCATGTATATGGAGTACTAGTTTATTGACTACCTGTGGGTGTCCACTTAAAATGCTCTTTAAGTATGTCTGTTTATTGCACTCATTAAGGCAAATTATTGATATGTTTAGTCGGTCACTAAACTGATATGTTTAACGTGGATTTTGACGGTGATAATTTCCCTTCGTCTAGGTCATACGGACACTTCAAGCTGAACGGTGACGTAAATGGCACTAACACTTACAGGGACATTACTTGAGTTTGAAATATAGGGAAAATATTAACGCTATAATAATCTTAAACTTGATAAATGAAAATAACTGTGGGGTTAGGAGGAAGCATGAAATGCAGAAAATGCATTTTTTCTTTCCTTTTTTTCTATCATAATTTATAGAAAATGATTATTGCCGCACTTATGGGGGAAAAATGTATTTGCCATTGTCCGTCCGTGCGTGCGCGCGTCCGTGCGTTCGTCTGACCGTGATTACGTCATTGGTATTATGCGAATGCGTATTATGCCATTAAATCTCCAAAACTATTTGACCTAGAGTTTTGAAAGGAAAGTTGGGAAAAGTTGTCGAGATGATAAAATTGTGCACCTGGGATTTTATTAGAAGCTGCTCATAGTCAGGGTATATTATTGGCCAATTAATTACCAAAAATGGGTTGTTTCAAACATGTGTCATTCATAACCCAAAAACTATTCGACCTAGTGTCTTAAAATTTTAAGGTAATGTTGTTGAGATGAAAAGGGTTTTGTTTGACGCTGCACTTATTAAAACCCAAAGTTATGGCCCTTAAATTAGCAAAAAATGGCATTTTTTTGCACTAGTGTTGCTTATAACTCAAACCCTTTTTGAACGAGAACAAAAAAGACTTTGGTGGAATGTTATGTTGGTGAATACGTTTGTCATCTAAGGTTTCATTCCTCGATTTCCTAACAAAACTAGATTTATGGCCGGTTTATTAGCAAAATATGGCGTTTATGGACTTCGCCAAAAACTTCAAGACTATATGACAAAGAGTCAGGAAAGCTAAAGGAAACGTTGATGTACACAGGGTGTTTCCTTTTCCGCTCGGCACTGAAAAAAAATAAAGTTATGGCACTTGAACTAGCAAAATATAATATTTATGTACTTGTGGCGATCAAAACTCAAAAAACAAATTCACCAGGAGTAATGAAACTTGGGGAAATGCTGTTGAGGTGATGAGCTGGGTCTTGTGTTTTTTTATTATTGATAACAAATATTCACTGTCCTTAATAATCAAATAATGAATGGCAAAATGTTATTATGTCATAAGTCATACAATTTTTGCTTTTAATTGCAAATATGCTATCATTTCAAAAAGTGTCATAAATCATCCACATTACGAATGACAGAGCTATCTTTGAATTTAAACCTCTTTAGAGCCTACACCATCAACATATTGATAAAGATGGCAAATAACATTTTGCCTCCAAAAAATAAATATTACTCTGGATGACTCAAGCTGTAGTATTATGATTCATTAATCAATCGCTCTATCAATGGCGGTTAAAATCAAAGTGATGTTCCTGCTATGAATTATTTATAGAGAGATTCTGCAAATTGACAAAAATATATTTGCATACCCTAACAACAGGGAGAGACGTTTCTACTTAATGAGTATTGACCTTTTTGAATTTAACTACTATTTGAATAAGATCTAGTTCTATTTAGTTCTATTTTTATCGCTCTTATCATTGTATTGTCTTTATGGTTGTAAACTGTTTCCGTTCATTACCTAAGACCTTGTGAGTGCAGATAGTTTATGAGTGAGTGCACAGAGTTTGTGAGCGCAGACGTTTTAGTTTGATAACATATCGACGTTCTAGATAAGGGTTAAAGTAAGCTTGACACATATTTTTCTTTTCTTTTTGATAACCATAAACTGAATTCTTGATATTTCGAAGTAAAATATCGGAAATCGTATTTTTGTACTTGCTGCCTTAGCAGCTGATATAAAGAAGACAGTTTTTCGACGACTGTACAGGTTCTTTACGTGCCTCACTTTTTACCACCAACATGTTTGCTACGCGACACAGTAGTGTATTTTGCATCGGATTATAAAAAGGTTATCAACGAACTTGCGAGTAAACAGCCGTTCAAATATGTGACCTTTTTTACTAACGCTACCATATCTTTATACCCTAATATCAGGGACATGCTATCAATTTTACTAAAATGAAAAAAAACAAACTTTGTTAGAAATAATTCATGAGTTTTTTTTCTATCACGTCTGGCATATCTTGCCTGACTGCTGAGTGGTTGAGCATTCGCCTCGGAAGCGGATATTCGATTCGTTTAGTTGTTCAGTGTATGGATATAGTACATAAGTCATGTGTCATTTATAGTATGTGTATGACTTTGCTGTTTAAATGCTTAGATGAAGAAAGCAATTTAAAATTTAAAGATGAATATCTTTTGAAAATTGCATTATGTGTGTATATAATTTTATTGTTCAAACGACAGTTTCAGCCAATCGCAATGTTTATTTGCCATTGTTGTTACTGTTTTAATCATATATACGTTCAAAAACGATCAATCCACTTTTATCAATCGACCAAGTTGATAGACATACAATTATTTAGATTTATTTTTCGATTCATTTCGATTAGTTTCAATGGCATTTTGAATCTACACTTATATCTTTAGTATACAAGGACGAGGATTTTTCGCCCACAATCTCTGGTCCATCGGTTTCAAGCAGTGCTGATAGTGTATGCATTAAAATACGATAACGTCTAAATTAAGAGTTAAAATATTATTCATTATATATTTTTTAAATAAAACGTAATTTAAATAAATAAACGAAGTATAAATATTTATTGTCAAGTTTTGGCGAAACTGTTCTGATTGGACTTTTATTAATGAATGACTAACACTCTGATATAAATTTTGAACTGTTGTTCTATGGAATGTTTAAATAAATGATTGAAAATGCACTCTTACTCCAGCATAAGATTCACCACAATTAATAATATTGTTTAAATATTCCAAAAATGATGAATACATGTCAAAAACAATGGTTCTTATGAATCTTGATATCAATAATTATTTTTTTACATAAAGCATTATTTAGCAAGTAGTTAAAGGTTTATCAGTCAAAATGTATGTTTGTCATACATGTGTATGTAATGATTTTTAAATATTAGTATCACTGTAACATTTAACAGTGCTCGTGGTTTGTGAAAACCATGATTTAAGGTCATTACTGTGATTAGGTTACGTCAATAAATTCAAAAGTTTAAAGTTTAATGGTATGATGCACGGGTGAAAAAAAATGCTACAGAATCAGAGACGTATAGACGCCAGCGACTGGTCTACTTCCGGGTTTTGACAGTCCACATAGAGGCGGCGCAGCTGGCGATCTACTAACAGGAAGTGCAGCGACCTTGTGATTTTTCCGAGAGTGGCAGTTCGAGTCACAGTTAATATATATTGTAATATTTATGCAAAAAGCTACAGAAACATGCTCAGTAGCAAAAAGTTTAAACATAAACCCGGTTTCATCATGGCTATGATTATGTAAACCAAAAACTACCGATCACAGTCTCTGTAAAACTGGAAATTATGACAACATTAAATGTAAGTGCGTGGCGACTTTTTACAGCTTCCACACGGTACTCACAAAACTGCTGTAAATATCAATATTTATGCGAAAAGCTACAGAAACATGCTCAGAAGCAAAAAGTTTAAACATAAACCCGGTTTTAACATGGCTAAGATTATGTAAACCAAAAACTACCGATCACAGTATCTTTAAAACTGGAAATTATGACAACATTAAGTTGCATCTCTAATAAGACAGAGGTGCACTTTTAAATTCGAAAGTTGACGTCTATGCAATATTTGCCGATTTTGGCGATTTTTACTCAAATAGTACGTCATAAACTAATGGGTAGACATTAGGAAAATAAGGTGATGCAGTCGAACTCTGATTTTTTTTTTGTGAAAGTGTGATCCTTATCGTTTAGTATCTATAACGGCTTAGGCCTGAACATTTGGGCTCTAAATAGGGGTTTCGTTATATATTTTATTTATGACCTGGCTACTGAACTTGTACTTCAGTTTCCGTTGTATTATTAATATAAATATAACCAAATGCAATGGGTTAGTAATCGAGGTGCGTTAATGTAATTACGTGGTTGATGGTTCAGTTATTAACATTTCATAAACAATGTTTTTCGCAATCTGTCCAGTATTGCTAATTGTTTTGGCTTTTGAATTTGGGTACACCAATACACATTGTGCAGTTATACAAAAAAGGAATTTCAACAAAAAAATCAATAAGTTCAACTGCTGCTCGATTGATTCCTCACACTAAGTTGAAAAAATGGGCATTTTTTTATACCAAAATCATCTTCATACTACATGTATGTTCAAATATAAATGTACCAAAGCTTTCCTCCGAAAGTGGATTTAACTAATGGAGCTAGTTTTCTGCGAAGAGAGAGAGAGAGAGAGAGAGAGAGAGAGAGAGAGAGAGAGAGTAGTTAGAGAGAATGTTATAAAAAAAACTTTGATTTTCATTTTAAATTATTTGTACAGCTCCAAAATTAAATCTTCTCGTAAATTGGCATTTTAAAAACAAACAGAAAAGTGCATAACTACCTATCACGTTCATCATACTGCACGCACCGGGACACACACTGTGTCGGGACTCACCGAGTCCTTGTATTTGCTACAGTCGCCGATACGAAAGTAGAGATAAGCAGTTCATATCTTTGGTTTTATGCTCCCTTTAATCATTTCCCCCCGGTCTTTTGTTGGTTTCGCAGCCTTTGTTCTCATATATTATGGACTTACGAACAATGGAGAGGCCACTATTGACTTTGCTGATTTTCAACTTTTTGGTATTAACAAAGGGGCAAATATTACTGAATAATAACTCATGCACCATTAAGCCAGCGACACACCATGATGCAAGACATCTAGAGAAAGCAGTTCGGGATGGAAATAGGATGATTTGGATTACAATAAACAATATCAACAACATCAGTAACCTAACTGAAACAACAACTGATATGATAAATCTGAAACAATGGGTCCTTACAACAGACGAACCACACAAACAGCTCCTGTTGTTGTCTGCTGATTTTATCCCAATGTCGCTGTGGACTTTGTCATTCAGTGTTGTGCAAGTATCAATAAACCTCTCTTCATCTCCAAATGATTGTCTTCTCGAGTTGAACATCACTGACCAGGAAAAGGCAATTTACCGCCAGATGATTGACAATTTGTTTCACTCTTCTGTTGATCTACCAGACACATCTGAAGTATGCCATAAGCCGTATATTTTTACCGATTCAAAAACAGATAAACACTATCAATGTTACGATGGTTTCAAATCGTATGCACTGGTGAAAGGACCCTGGATGCGTTCACTTGATGCGATTTACATAATCGCGATGGTACTTATTTCGAACTGGTTAGTGTATGTACTCTTTAAGATAAGTAATTCCTTTGAACCAAAGAAGTGCATTCTGTTACATGCTCACAGCCAAACAGCGCAACCCATCGAATCAGGGGTAAACACCTGTTTGCTTACTGACATGAGATCGTACCCGTCAACATTATTTTCATTTGTAAAAATGAATCTTACTTGTAATTTTTTTATAACGATCGCCGAATCAGCGACTATGAGACAAAGACATTGTAAATATATGTTACGTTTATATTGTATCTTGTTTTTACAGTGGATCCCGTTTGGTTTACCCATTTTTATTTCGGAATATGTTTTTACAAAATATAAGGTATCTGGTGCAGAAGACGTGGCTTATTTAAATATTTGGATAGTGGGAAGTGCAATTTCTTTTTCAATCCTATTGTTTCATGGAATTATATCTCGCATACGGAAACATGAGTTTGCTGAATTTCCATATTTCTTTAAGTCAATCAAGACAAACTTAAGAAGATTATATATTTTCTCAAACACTGTTCATGAAATATACAGCAATTTGAGTCAGAAATTACATTTAAAATTAGATTCGGGAATTACATACTTTCTCGTGTTATCAATCTCGATGTTACTTACACTTTTATTTGCTATGCCGTCGGTTAATATTGTACTTATTCTTTTCTTCGACTTTATTTTCATATGTTACTGTGAAGATCGGTTTGATGTATTATTTGATGATTTAGCAAGTGTTGCTTTATTGGTTGGCGTTTATTTTATTCCGTCTGCATATACTGTTTACTTTTGCATTCGCTGTATTGCGTATGCAACGATAGGACTCCAAATAAATTATGACAATGCGAACAAATGGGCAATACTGATAGGATTGATTGCTGTGTATTGCTACCATTGTTTCCATACAGTGAGTGTTAAAACCCTCAACTACAGTCAGCTCATACACAAACACATACAACAACAACTTGACTCGCGAATACAGGAATTGTTAGATGACAAATCTGTTTCGTTTGATAATGATTCTGTTTATGGATTGATTTGGTCGAATAAGGTGGTTACATGCGATACTAATAATGATTGTGATCGAGCAAAAAATAAAGGAAGTTTGATTTATTTTGTAAACACTACTAAGGGAACTTACAGCCTGCCAACTTCATTCATTATTGAAGCTCTTGAAATCAACGATGATGTTTCTCCGGGTCCTTTGGGATGGCAGTATTTTAAGGCGTTCATCAAGTTACTTTCATGTGTCATGCTTATTTACTTTGTTGTAACAACTGTATTTGCACTGGGACAAAGCGTCGACATGTCTGCAACAGGACAGACTGCACTTGCTCTTACCGGCGGTGTCCTTCCGCTTCTACTTGAAAGACTTTATTCGAAGTCGTCTGCTGAAAAACATCGTGACCACGATGGACTTAATATATGGAAACGTAAACTTGAAAATCATAGATTTTCAAATCATAGATTTTCAAATCATCTGTGTCTTTGATTTGTTTTCTTATAAATGAGAATGCATGTAAAGTATGGATAAATCTGTTATTTGTGTCATTGATCTGTTTTCTTATAAATGAAAATGCATGTAAGATATGGATAAATCTGTTATTTGTGTCTTACATCTGTTTTCTTATAAATGAGAATGCATGTAAAGTATGGATAAATCTGTTATTTGTGTCATTGATCTGTTTTCTTATAAATGAAAATGCATGTAAAATATGGATAAATCAGTTATTTGTGTCTTTGATCTGATTCTTATAAATGAGAATGCATGGAAAATATAGATAAATTTGTTATTTGTGTCTGATCTGTTTTCTTATAAATGAGAATGCATGTAAAATATGGACAATCTGTTATTTGTGTCTTTGATCTGTTTTCTTATAAATGAGACTGCAAGTAAAATATGGATAAATCTGTTATCTGTGTTTTTTGATCTGTTTTCTTATAAATGAGAATGCATGTCAAATGTGGATAAATCTGTAATTTGTTTTTTTTATCTGTTTTCTTATAAATGAGACTGCATGTAAAATATGGATAAATCTGTAATTTGTGTTTTTGATCTGTTTTCTTGTAAATGAGAATGCATGTAAAATATGGATAAATCTGTAATTTGTGTTTTTGATCTGTTTTCTTGTAAATGAGAATGCATGTAAAATGTGGATAAATCTGTTATTTGTGTTTTTGATCTGTTTTGATATAAATGCGTATGCATGGAAAATATTGACTTGATACATACTGGGTCATCTAGTACACATTGCATACATCTTACTAATAAGATAACGACAAAATGAGGAAGGATAGAAATATTCGGTTGAACATTTAAGGACTGCCAAACATCGTAATATTTGTTTAGCTCGAACAATTAAATGAACATACTCCAGCCGTTTCAGTTTAAGTATTTTTCGAAATATATATCACAACTACTACGAACTAAAGTTCTGAAATAATGTACGAGACGCTCGTTAAAAAGATGACGCCAATGTTCTTAATACGAGGCATAACACGTTTTTATTTTATTCCTGTTTAATCGATATTTCATGGGGTATCCCTTTGTCAGATGCAAACGTTTAATCATATCTATATTGCTGCGTTTCTTGCTTGAAGGACAGGGTTGAAATAAGGCCAATGGTTGAGGAGTATATTCATTTTAATTATAATTACAGAATGGGATATTTCTTTAGAATGGTTCAAAATGTTTCCATCCACATAATGTGACTGAAACAGTATGAGGGGAAGGTAAATTTTCAATTATAATTATGTTAAGATAATCGGATATATAAGGAAAAAATCGATGTTTTGTCATAGCCTTGGTCGTCACCGTCGTCGTCAATTTATCCTTGGCCATTCCTGAAAAATTGTTCAAGATAATAATATTTACAGCTTAACTTTCATTGATTAAATGAACTGCCTTTCCGAAAATGTTAGAAAGAGTTTAATTATGATATGTTAAATGTAAATTTTACGTTTAAAAGTGATTTGAAGAGATATGTATTTCCCCGAGTTGTTATGACGTAGTTTGACCATCTGTTTTCGGTTTCGTTTGGGTCGATCTATTTGCAGAATTTGTATTATATGATTACTGTATGGTTTCTTAAAAGGTTTTTCAGTGAAATGGTGAACTTGGTGTAAATATAAATAAAGAATTGCGTGATTAATGCCATTATTTGGGATATGAACACAGTTGGACTGGTTAAAGTACTCGTTGAGTTGACTTCACACACTTTAACAAGCCCAACGGCGTTCATACTCCGATATTGCCATCAGTTCATTCCTAAAATTAATGTTATTTTTGCTTAAAATAATCGAATGATATAATTTCCCGAATCATCGACATATTGCTATGAATGAAAAACACATTTAACTGTTATAACTTACTAAATCATTACTGCATGAATGCCTTGTCGTAGTTCAACGTGTAAAATAGGCCAATAAAATTTTGCATTGACACAGTGAAACTGACAAGAAATTTATTTACAAACTCCATCAACAGAGTGACACCGTTTTACCTAAGGATACTTTTGTATGATATCAACTTATATTTGAGGAGGTTGCTGTTCTATTTAAATCGCTTGTATCATTGCAATGTCTTTATGGTTTTAAACTTATGCTTGTTCATTATCCTTTGTGAATGCAGACGTTCAAGATTGTCTGATAATAAGCGAATGTTTGTCCGCTTCAATCTGAAATATGATTATTTTAAAAGCTTCATGGTCACTTTTAAATGCCCTAAATCAAATCTTGGTATTCGATGATTTATCATGATACTCTTAAATCGTACTTTCATTATTGTATTAAATAATTATAGTTCTTATTTCATGAAGTACCATATAAATGCATTTTAGTTTTGATCTTAAATATCAAGGAATGTCTTACTTTTTCGAAATGTGGACTCATACCAAATGTCTTATGTACAACATTACATTGTGGAACAATACTCAAAATTAACTGTTAATAATAGAAAATGTTAGGCAGAAAATTACACTTGACTGAACTCCGAGATATGTATTGCTGGTAAGAACATCACTCGTTTATCTGAGTATTTATCCTGACACTTTGAAACGTTACCGGGTTTGATAACTAACAACATTATTTCAGACACGGATTGAAATGTTACAATCGGCCCAGCATCAGTTAGGACGTAAAATGTTATTAGTCTTACTCCTATCACCGACCGAAGCATAATGATCACAATATGAGAACGAATAAAATCTTTTATAACATATCTATTAATGTATTTGACGCGTATATTGCTTCAACATTTGGTTGATGGATTGACAATTGTTGAAAAAAATGTTAAGATTCTCAGAGCATTTTTCCCCGTTTTTTATAAATTGACATACTGGTTGAGTTTGTAAATCCGAACAGTTTATAAATACCGAACACCTGTTAAATCACGCGTTTGTTTACCTCGATCAATAATTCGATGATATAGATTGATACAGACGCTTGCCTTAGCAACGGATGCGAATTTTCGTCAAGTTTAGGTGAGTATTTTTCTTATAAATCCCTGTCAAACTCCTAAGCAGGTGAAATGTAAATATGAAGCACGCGGAGGAATGACGTCAGATTTTAAATCGCACTGTAATCAATATCATGGGTATTAAGGAATGTTATTAGATTTTCGAAGCAAGGGGCACAACTCAAATTCCCTAAGATTAGATTCTGTTCGAGTTGATTCCCCTTTCCATTGTGTGTTTGATTAGAGATGAAAACAAACTATGACGGAATCGCAATCTATTTTTAGATAAAATATAAGCGATCGGGATTTACATACTCTCATTTCACCGAGTGAAGGGCGATTTACTGTGCTTGAAATTAACGTTTTGTGTTTATGAATTAAAATATTTTGTAAATGTGTACTTCAGCAGAGGCTGAGGTTTGAACCAAACATTATTTATGCCAAGTTTGAAGTTACTTGAACCAAAACTCGCAAAGATCTTGTTAAAAAACTGTCAAAACTGTTCGGATTTACAAACTCAACCAGTATACAATATATTATATCAATTAGATTACTTCAATAATAATTTCTAAAATGCGATAAATTAATATAAGAGAGTGGGTAAAAATATAATATCAACACTTTTTAATAATGAAAACGTGGAATATAACAATTAATACATTTTTCTCGATGAACAAACGATCATGAAAATGTGAAATCACGAAACGCGACAGTTCGATGAAGAAAACGCGATTATTTGACTGTACGATGACAATAATTCGATAAACTATCGTGTTTTTATCATCGTAATATCATGTTTTCGCGTTTACGTTATCAAAGTATCGTACTGTCGCGTAATCATCATTGTATTATCTAGTTTTCGCCATCGTGCTGGCGCATTTTCATTATCGTTCTGTCGCCTTACGGAGCGCAGGCGCAGAAAAAAAATCACTTCCCTGACAAGATGTCGGATTCAGGAGATAGCGCAGGGTTAATGCGGATGACACAGTAAAATGACGTTGCTTCACATTAACCTGATAAGAGCACTTGTGTTTTCTATGAATGATACCTCTACTACTGCTACTGCTACTGCTACTGCTACTACGACTACTACTACTACTACTACTACTACTACTACTACTATTACTACTACTCATCCTCCTCCTCCTACTACTACTACTTCTACTACTGCTACGACTACCACTGCATAATAATAATAATAATAATAATAATAATAATAATAATAATAATAATAATAATAATAATAATAATAATAATAATACCGGGAAACCCGACCCTCTCTTGCAAATTTGGTGTAATTATGACGATAATTAGAAAACAACAAAATCAGATTTTTCAGGCTGATGGTTACATTCAAATCGTCTTGATAACTGAATTATTTTAGTACGGTTATCATGAATGGTCTGTAAGGCCAAACGTGCAACACCAACCAATCTTTATTGTGTCAATCGGAGTTAAAACTTTAAAATAATATGTATAATATTTCAGATCCATTCACTTAAAGACATGATTCAAAGACTTAATACACGCATCCATGAAACTGACATTTCGTCACCCCGAAAAGAAATTCTTCTATGCGCATTCGCGCCGGAAGACGACAGTACGATTAACAGAACGCGAAAGTACGATGATGAAAACGCGAAAGTAGGTTGGTGAAACACGTGGGGTTATAATGTTAAAGGAGGAAAAATATGTAGGCCCTTTGTTTAAAGGTTGAATCTAAAGATAACTTGATTAACCCATGTCGAAAAATTAAACGAAGGCAAATATATGAAACTTTTTTTGAGAAACAGGGTTTTATACGACAGTCGTAAGCTTCTAGGTGACATTATATAAATATGAGTAAGATTTGTCATATGAATGTATTATTCGGTAGTAAATTCGTATTTTCCGGTTTTATCCGTATTACGCAGTATTAAAAATAAATCATTATCTGTTGTAGATATCATAGTTCAGATATTTGCCTGTTTATTCAGGATGTTTACAAAAATGTGAATACATGTATATCAAACTCATTCAGTCTTGAATCTTGAGCACAAATCAGAAATCTATTTTAGGCTTTTAATCCAGGTCACCATGCAAATATGCTCACGATTTTAAAGGTCAAGAACTGATAAGGATGCTAAGAGTAGCGAAAATTGAACTTTTTTAAGGACACGAAAAATGTTGATTAAAATTGCGCTTTCGCCATTATCATAACAGAGCGCTCAAAAAAACAATACGGAAAATATTTTTTTTTCAGAAAGTGCAGTTTAAAATAGGCGATATTTCCATTTATTCAGCTTCTATATTATATATTAATAAGCAATTTATGACGAATGAAACTGCAATATATGTGATTACATATGAAAATGATATACAAATATGTGCATTTACATTTAGAACTATTTAGCCCACAGCCTTCATAAAAATAATCAAATCAGCTCACACTGAAACGCACCTGAGTGATGACAATGGGAAGTGATTATTGAAAATAATAACCTTCAAAATACAATCGCTTTAATATCAGTGGTAACTAACTTAAGTGTGGCAAGTAAAACCAAATTAATACCCTTTTCCATTAATGTCATTATTAATTGCATGTTGATGTTATCATCGGGGTATGAACGCTGTTGGGCTAGTTAAAGTGTATATAGTCAAAAGAACTCCACGCGTACTTCAGCCAGCCCAACTACGTTTCTAACCCCGATAAAAGGTGGTTTTCAGCAACTTTGGCGATGGTTTCGAAAACCTGACTTATTGTTCAGGATGAAGGTTATATGTAATTAAGGTTGTTGAAGCTACAAACATTAACTTCACTTTAAGGTAAATTGGGGGTTCAGATATATAAGGTGATATTATACTGATAGCCGAAATTAAATTAAAGAGTCAGGTGACAACTGTCAAGGAAAAAGTCCTACTGAAATGATTAAAGGCAAAAGATCTAGTTGATAACACACCTGACGACTCATTTCAAGGATTTCTAATTGATAAAGGTTTAGATATTACAACAGTAGCTGCAGATAATTGCTCCATGCATCGAGACACCTAATTACCTAGTTTACAGCGTGATTATTATCACCTTTGATGGTAATAGGTGAGACTATATCTTCACAATATTAACGTATCGTAAAAGCGCCATCACACTTTGCACGCCCCTTTTATGATTGCAACTATAACTTTTCCTCGGGAGTAAGGAAAGTTGATGCAGCATACGGTAAATTGGAATTCACTATATCCATCTGCGCAAAGAAAAGTTCTTGCGAATGACCGTTTAAATGGATGTGGTGCAAAACCAGAAACAATAATGCATTGAGCCTCTGAACAGGCTTTATGTTTCAATGTTTCGTAATGTTCATTGTATTACTTAAACTTAACGTTTAGAGAATTCTGTTTGCCAATGGAATAAGATAATTTAGATTGTAATTGACTGAATTCTACTCGATTTTTTTAAACATAAATACAACATGAAAACAACGTTTTCTAAAATGATATCAGTTCGACCTGTTTCTTTTTCTTGACTGCTTTGTTTACAACATTTAACTCAATCAATGGACAATCTGCATTTGATTAATACACTCATTGTACAAGAAAGGTTGTAATAAATCAAAATATAAATAAAACTCCGCAGATAAGCACGATCCAAATAGAAAATTTGTAAGAAAACACTCGTGAACTGAATTACGATCATACAAAGCGGCAATTATTGTCCGAGTTATTATTACAAATTGAATAATTTGAAAACGTTAAGTTTGATTAGAACATATATCACGACACTGATACCAATACAGGTTTTGAGAGCGTGTGTTAGCAGCCTAGAAGCTCAGTCGGAAGAGATCTCGACCTGAGAGTGAGGGGTACCTGTTTCGAGCCTCGTTCGTCTTGCTGCACAATTTCTCACCCTGGCGCCAAATATAGGGACCGTGACTGTATATACATATCCTCAATATCCTGCCCGTGGTTTCTTCGAGAACATGTTAACAATTGTCTTTTAATAGGGGAACGAATTCCAACTTGGCTGTTACCGATACAGATTGTTAGAAGGTGTGTAAGCGGTCCGGTAGCTCAGTCGGTTGAGCACTTGTCCTGTTATCGAGGTGTACCGGTTTCATGCCCTGACATTTTTTCCACCCTGCGACACACATAAGATGTATATTTATAGTGGTATACTGAATATTGACCCTATAATATAATTCAATGAATAGTAAAAGAAAAGAGACCTACTTTTATTCGTTTTAATGAGCGAAAGATAAACAGTCATATGACGTGACTCCTTAACCTACTGATCGAGATTAAGAATTAAATGAAAATTAGAGCTTATTGTCAAATTGGCGCAGAAAGTGATGTAGCCAACAATTTTTCGAAATACAATGTTTTGCAGTAAATTCCAAATTGCACTTACTCCGTGGTTGTTGTAGAGGTATACTTTTGGGGAAAAAGAAAGTATAATTTTCTTCCAGAAACGTTTGGCACCCGAATCCAGTTCAAGATAATTTTAGGAAACCAAATATACATGACCCCAGAGTCAATAAACACATATTAAGTCGGGCGTCAGGTTCTGGCTTTAATGATTGTTAAGCTATGCTCCTTTTCGATGGTAAAATAACGCTGGTGTTATTACGGACACGCATTTCTTACAGTAAATTTGTCATGGTTTTAACTCTCAGTCGTAACTTTGTTACTATTTATGGGATTTCAATACAACTTAAAAGAATCGTGTGTCACTCTTACGAGCTATGCAGTTGGTTCAAATTAAGACGCTAGTGCAGCCTAATAAGGAATTCAAGGCTTCCTTTTCTATTTTGAGCATATATTATCATTATATTCTTTTAGCTCTGATTGCGCCCAAGCTTTGTATATCTTAAATTTGAAAATGTTTTGTCTAAATAAATATTTTTTAAACGAGTTTTTCAAAATATTTTTATGCATGTCGTAAATGTTATGAAATAAATGGCTGAAATGATATTGCTATAAATGACAAAATCTTATTTTGACCCAAATTATTAAATATCACTTTGAATGGCAAAATGCTTATTTTTCCCAAAATTATCGAAATATGAATTATGAGTTGCAAAAAAATGCTTTTTTACATAAAATCATCGAAAAACTTAAATGAATGCCAAAAAGATGCTGTTTTCCCAAACTCATCAAAAGTTTGCTATAAATTAAAAACATGGCGTTTTCCCCAAAATCATCGAAAGTCTACTATGAGTGGCAAAATGCTGTTTTCCTCTAAATGCAATGAAACACACAGTGCTGTGATGAATGGCAAAGATGCCCCTCCCCCATCCTCGAAATAAAAAAAAATGTTTTGCTTCAAAATACTGCAATGAATGGTAAAAATGTTTTTTCCCTAAATCATCAAGATATTGCTGCTATGAATAGCAAACGTTCTGTGGTGTTAAAACTCACTAAATGCTATAATAATGTTAACTGTGCCTTTTGTGTTTAATCAAAGTGTAGTATCGACCTTCAAACTGTGAAAGAGATAACAAGTTTCTATTAACATACCCCGTCAATAGGGAGTCACGTGTCCAATTAATGATACTTTATCTATATTATTGGAAGCAGATGTAGTGTAATTTAAATCGTTCATATCATTGCAATATATGTATGCTTTTAAAATTATGCTCGTTTGGTATCTTATATGTGAGCGCGGACGTTCAATTTGATTACATCACGACTTTGGTCCACTTTAATCAATAATAAGATTATAGTGAACGCATACTTGACATTTTCGTTGAAATCGTCCCAGTTTTGATTAGCCTAGATTGAAATCTTAATATTGGATGGTTTAACAGTAGCTAAATCGACGAATACTTGGTTTTAAGGCTAAATTCTAAGCATTACAGACACAAGACACAAAAAGTTCAAAACATCTCAGACAGACCAAAAATATCTCAATATTTCACTGACAATAAAAGTAAATGCAACGTTGTTAAAGACTACCAAAATATGAATGAGCATATGTATTGTTCCTTTATCATCATGCGATCAACAGAATTGTGACCTTTTGGCCCCTGAAATTATATGCGCACTGAACAATTTGAGAGGAGAGTGCATAGCTGGACGTTTGCTGATACAACTACATGCATGTGCTTTCAAACTACAGTGATAAACAGTCCTCTAGTTTTGCAAAGCTATCATCTTTGATAAAGAGGGAAGGGATACATGACTATATATCTTATATAAGTAGTGTGGACGTTCATTTTTCCAGTCCTTTCACTAGCTTTAACATTTTGTCTATTCGCCTGTTGAAGCATCCAACATGATGCGGTCAATATTGACTGTGGTGATTGTCATAATTATGTTATTCACAGAAGGACAAACAATCGAGAATATACATTCTGATACATGCACCATCAAGCCCGCGACTCCGCATGATGCCAGACTTATTGAGGGATCAATTTGGAATGGAAATAGGATGATCTGGATAACAATAAACAACATATACGAAATCAGTAACCTAAATGAATCAGCTGATATAGTGAATCCAAAGCAGTGGGTGCTGACTACAGATGAACCGCATAAACAACTTCTGCTACTTGGGGAGGATTTCATCCCTATGTCTCTGTGGACTTTGTCATTCAGTGTTGATAAAATAACAATTGATCTTAGATCAGTTCCAAGTGAATGTCTATTGCAGTTGAATGTGTCTGATCAGAAACATCTCCTCTACAGGCAAATGCTTGATCAAATTTTCAACTCATCTGTTGATCTGCCTGAATCATCTGCAGTGTGCCTTCAACAGATGGGTGACATTAGTAAAGGGATCGCTGATGTATACTATGGATGTTATGACGGATTTCAGAATTACGAGCTACAAAAAGGACCGTGGATGAGAACACTCGCAGTATTACATATCTGTTCCACATTTTTTGTGACTAATTTGTTTCTATACTTTCTTTTGAAATTATGGAAGTCCATGGGTCGTGCCCAAACATATTTATTAACATTCGTGAACATGCCACTACCGCCTTCTGATAAAACGATACGTGTGGAATATTCCTACGTTACTGAACGTGCCTCATATCCTGTATCCTTCTTTGCCTTTATATACAATCAAATATTCTGTCGCTGTTTTGATTTGGTTAAACGATGCTTAAATATTGAAATCTATAAATGTGTGTGGGATATCTTTAAATTCATTTTCGATTTAGCAACGTTAAAGTTAATTTTTGGTGGTAAAAGAACATATGAGATGCTAGCAGGCCTTGTCAAAATATGTTTACTTATGATACTGCAGCTGATTATCATCCAGGCTCCATTTTTGATTGCTAGTTCGTTCAAGATATCCGTGAACTCAGACGCTATCGTTGATTCAAGAAACATGATCACACAACTATTCCATGATATCCAATCTGAAAATAGAAACATGCTATTATATATATATGCGTGCTGTTGTTTTTCAGTAGGAGCTATGTGGGTTGTTGTACTTTACCATATGCTTTACACAAAACTTTGCAAAGGGTGGTGGTCAAGTAGTCAGTTTTTAGATGAACTTAAAAAAAAACTTACAGAAATGCCTATTCTCTCATATGATAGCAAAGCATTATACAATGAAGTCTACAAAGCCACAGTCACCCTATTCAACAAAACTTTGATATGGGGTTTTATCATATTACCATGTCTCTTCCTCTATAATATTCTATTGAATTTACCGTCATTATACTTTATTGCTTTGTTGATTGTGCACTTAATTCGCTTAGTTGTCTTTCCATGTCGTCTTTCAAAATTAGATAAAAATGTCGACAAGAAGACAATTTTTGTTGAATACATTAACGCAATCGTGTTTGATGTTGCTGCTATTGTATTTTGTTTGGGACTATTTGGAATTCCATATGCATACAGTATTTACTTTTACATCAAAGCTATTGCTTATACAGCAATAGGATTACAATTAAACTTCGATTATGCAAACAAATATTTAGTCATGGTGATACTTATTCTCGTGTATTGTTACCATTGTTTCCACAAGGTTAGCATAAAATCTCATGCGTACACTAAACTCATCCATGATCATTTACAAGATAAATTTAAATCGGATATCGAAGCAATATTTAACACTCTAACAGCAGAAAGTAGGCAGGCGTCAAAAGTTAATGGAACCTCTATAAAGGCCGATGGCCGTGACTTTTCAAGCCATTTCGGAATAAATTGGCCTGGGGGGTCAGAAAATATAGAAGAACACGATGAAGTTCAAATTACATGTTTTTGTCCTAATTTTCTAGTAAAGAATGAAGCCATTAACGACGGATGCAAAATGTGCTCTTGCAAAAGTCAGTTACGTGAACGCTCTTCTAAAAACGATTCAACACTTCGACCGTTAATTTATTTTATAGATGTGAAAAAGGGAATGTTTTTCCTTCCCAGAAAGTTTATATTGGAAGCGTTGGCTATTGAAGACATTGTGTCGCCGGGTCCGTTGGGTCGGCAATACACAAAGGCTTTAATTGAATTACTTTTTTGCGTCGTTCTCATCTTTTTTGTCATTACAATTGTGTTTGCATTGGGTCAAGGCTTGGATTTATCACCGGTGGGTCAGGCAGCGTTCGCTGTAGCTGGGGGATTTCTTCCTTTTTTGCTAGAAAAACTCCACTCAAAATCATCGAGTGAAAAACGCGTAAATGCAGATGTATTGCATATTTGGAAGTGCAAACTTGAACGCCTTGCAGCCACAAATATAGACTACATTTTTAGTGACACGGAATATGACGAAGATGATTCACTTCCTTGAAAGCAACAAATCTAGTGAATGGAATTTATGAATGAAGACATAATCTTATTACTGAAACGCAGACATTGAAAACTTAGCTCATTTCTTTTCAGCATTTGGCTTTTAACTGACTTTCGTTGTAGTTTTAATTATTTCAACAGTATGCGACAAAAATTTGCCATAGGGGTAGATAATTGGAAATACAAACATAAATCTCCTGCAGAACCAAATTTCGAGTGATCTTTGTTTTAATATACACTAAGATAAAATCCAATGAAATGGAGCGATTTTTGTTTTTGCATGTGTTTGTCATATAATTAAAGGTATACTCTTTCATTGAAAAGTTTTAGTTATAAGTGGACGTGGGTATTGTTTAAAGAATGTACATTACTTACGTATATATATTTGTAAATAGATGTATACAAATTAAGCTTTTTTTAATTGAATAGTCTTGTTGATTGAACGATTTTAATTAATGTTTCATTATTTTTTTATTTTTTTCTATTGGTATTTGTTTGTTTTGTATATATTTTGATATGAATATAAACTGATTAAAACTGAATGATTTTCCATAATATGAATTTTGGCATGAATATGAACTGAATTATTTGTCATTTATGTATATCAAATACACCATTGTTTGTACTACAAATCTTATTATATTTATGTTACTTTATTCTAAGAATGATTGTGATGAATTTTAATTAACTTCAGTAAAGAGTTATACTTAATATGGTGGCATACTTCTGCCACCAGATAACCATAAAACTAACTAGTTAATTAAGTGGATAACTAGTTACGTAACTAGTTAATTTTTTCAATAAATAAAAGATCATAACGGGAAATAAATGTATGTACGTGCCTTCAACTGCCATTCTTGTATTATTTTACCGGCCTAATGATAAGTGATTAACTAGTTACGTAACTAGTTAATTAGTTTTCACTTATCTATAAATGTATATTACGTAATATTTGGAATTTGCGTACTGTACCACAATCCTTCTTCCGCATCTGCGCGGGAAGTATATCATACATGACATGTAGGCTATAGATCGAAGAGTCTTGCTGTCTGCCCTCGCTCGTGCATTTACATACTAAAGTTTTTTTTTATATGGACACGGAAGAGCGAGATTTCAAAGGGGACCTACAATGTTAAAACTTTCTATGTACCTACTAGTATTATAGTCAAAGACCCTACAGATATGCTTATCCAAATTTAACAAATATTTTCTCTCTTCATCGTGAAATTGTTTAGAAAGCCTCCCCCTGATGAGTGTGTTTTCTCATCAAATTCAACGTAAAAAGCAATCGGGGGCTTTGTCCCCCATACTCCTGACAAAGTGGCAACCGCCTCTTGGAACCCGAAAATTGCACCCCCACATTTTCACATCCTGCGAACGGCAATGCATTACGTTAAGGATAGCAAACATCAAAGGCCCGCTCATAAATCTTTAATTACAATGTGCAAAGAATAGCCAGGTGTGTCGGTAGTTGTCGACCAGATGAGGCAATTATTGACCGGGTCGTTTGTTTGAACACAAAACTTCATTGATAAAAAATTCCCTCTTGTTTTTGTGAATTAATTCTAGAATACTATTGCAGATGGAATCACACCCATCAACTGAAGATGGTGGTTAATACCCCCAAAGACTTCGTATAATGTCTGCGATGACTTAAGTGTGACTGAATATCAATGCAATGGAGCAAAACAATGCTATTTATAGATAAGTGATAACTGGTTAACTAGTTACGTAACTAGTTAATCACTTAAAAAACTAGTTAGTTATGTAGTTAACTAGTTACGTAACTAGTTAATCACTTAAATAATTAGTAAATTATGTGGTTAACTAGTTACGTAACCACATAATTAACTAGTTAGTTATATGGTTATCTGGTGGCAGAAGTATGCCACCATAACTTAGTTATAAACTATTTTTTTCTCTTTGAAAATAGGGAATTGTAGCGTTTAAATGTACGTCCGAAATACTTGAGCGAGTCTTTGGCATTTGTTTGCTCGCATTCATATGACATGTGGTTATGAAGCAAATGGAAGATAAACACACACGCACGCACGCACTCACACACACACACGCACACATTCGGGGTCAACAGTGTTATGTATCTTACCGATTGTTTATAACCACTATTTCATTACCTTTTAAGGTCAAATCAATGGTAAGAGATAGGACAGTTTCTCTCCGATACAAATTTTAACCAGTCTAATATATATGACACGTGGTTATAGAACAAATCGCAGACACATATATGTCTTTCAGTGCCCTCTTAAAACAACCATATACCCTCAACATGTGCTTAGGTGCATTTGCGACGATACTTTCTTGAAAAAAAACGACAACAATAAACGTTCAACTACGGATTAAGTACTATAATGGTACAGCCCAGTTACCTCCTTTCACGAAGTTGATGACGTCTTTACACGACTGACAACTTTCTATTAATTTTTGTGGTGAAACTATTGGCTTCAATATCATTGTCAATAACAAACACCAGTGTCCTGGTAAGATGCTCTTTGGTTCGGTCTTCAACGGTGACGGGGTGCGACGTCAACTCCCTGGAACGGGGGGTGTTTCTAAAATTAATTTTCTGATGGAGTTTTGTGATCTACTTTAGCACCAAGATCACGCACAAAAGGAAATGAAACTCTTGCCATTTTCCATTGTGTAATTGAAAACATGGTTTCATTTTGCATAATACTAATGACAATCTGTAGTCGTCGTGAAAGAAATGATCGTAGTGAATGTACTGTATATATACTTCAATTAAACTTCCAAACTTAACATTGATTAGATAGCGTGAGCAGTTCATATGTATAGCACTCATAACATCATAACACAATACAAATCAATATACAACATCTAGTCAAATCGTTTTCTACGAAATATTTGCATTCTGTTAAACTACCGATTATATGAAAAGATAACATGGGTCAGATTAAAAACCAGAGATAAACTTCGCCCCAGCAATAGAGTTTAAAATACTCTGGAAAACTGTTCCCACTATAACTTTAGACTCGCCATATATTATACTTAACATACCACATACGACATGCGAATATGATTGTGTCATGCTTTAAGACCACATTGCATTATATCTGTACATTTCTCTTACACAATCATATCTGATATTGTAAAACAAAAAAACTTGAACCTGATTGCCTGGAAAGTTGACCGTTTAGATCATCGTCGAGCGTAGAACTAATAGCCACGAATATTTTCCCGCCTAAACCTCCAACCAATAGCCATTGGTCACTTGACTTTTACACCCGATTAAACCGCGCACTAATATTTGCGCGCCAAAATGTTAAGACAAAATTTCTGCGCTATACTTCGTAACTCGCAAAACTAGTAAGTCTGAACACTTTACCGAGGCAGGACATGCGATAGAATATACTTATGTTAGTGAAGTCGGTAATCAAATTAAAATCGTGAAACATTCATAATTTAAGTTGTTCTGTGATGAACATTTTATCTCTAGACAATCATCGACATAGCCGTCTTTGGCCGTATCTGTCTTCTATCGACCGTATCTCTTTAGACAACGGTCTGAAACTCCGTCAGACTTTGCTGCTACAGCAGCTCCACTGGCTCTTAAAGAATGAAGAATGAGTCCCCAAGTTTAATGTTGTAGCAACTTATTGTAACTTTGAAACTATGCATTCTCTAGCGCGGGTATAACTGATATTTTTGTTCTTTTTTAACAGGAAACATTTTTTGCCTGATCTGTATGCTGGCCTGAATAAAAACATATCTGAACCGACTACTAACCCGGCGCATTTCATGAAATGCTCCAACATAAAAAAACTGGACAATCCGATGTCAAGCCCTTTGATATTAAAACCCCCACGATAACTGTCTGTTTTGCTCTTCTTTATCCTAATAACTGAGTGTTCACTTTCAAATTTAACGTCAATACATGTCAGTGCACTTAGCTCGTAAAAACGTAAAACTCCAGCATAAGAGAGAAGAATCATTGCGAGATCCGTTGATTCAATAAACATGTCACAAAGCTTTATCAAATACTCAGAATTTACAACGTCTTTTTTAATGGGTTTTGAATTTAAACGCTTTGCACATTCAAGCTTTGATTTTACTACACTATTCTCTGTTGCATATGTAAAGTCATTTACAGAGTGGTACTACTTGATGGCTTAAAACACTGCCGAAATGACACTGGCAAACTTGTTATTGTCTAGCAATGATGATAAATACATTGCAATATGAATGGAATGCGCTGGTCTATTTTCCAATCCTTTCTCTATATAAAAGTCTATAAATCTCTTGACTTGGTAGTGATATTTCGAAACGGTGTTGTCCGCCTTAGTAGCTTGCCATTCTGTCGACCACATGTTCAGAATTGTCAATAATCACGGCTTCCTCAAACCTTCGTTTTAGCGCTTGTCTCAAGCCAATATATGCAAAACGTATACATATTGATACAACATGTACATGTTCCGTGTTCGCTTATGATTTAGATACACGTACGCCAGTCTGTACCTGTAAAACCGTATCAATGACGTTTCTTTGAAACGTCAAGCATATCACAATATAGCGCCATTAATCTTAAACTCAAGGGTTCGTGCATCAATATCCCGTTGTTCCCTTTTCCCTGTAAGACTGCGCCTGTAACGGAAAATTCATAAACATATTTTACAAAACTTCTAAAACCATGTTTCCCAATAGTGAGTAACGGTCAAAATGGAGCCGATATCCACCTAGGAACGGCCACTGTTCCTTTGCATTTTTCAGCAACCATCTTGTTCAAACGTTCAACGATACGATTCGGTGGTGGAACAATCCAATTCATCTCTCCTACCCAGTTTTGCGAAAAGCAATCATGGCGTCCGTATCTGGTACCCACCACTTTGAAATGAAACGAGCACATTTATTGTTATAATGTGACGCAAATCTATCAACTGTTAATGGTCCCCATTTTGTGTCTAAAAATTTAAAATTATTATCACTTATTGACCAATCATCTGAATCTAAGCGTCTTCTTAAATGATCTGCTTCTGCGTTATCCTTCCTCGGAACCCATTCTACAAACAAAATGATGTGGCTAACATAGCATATACGATGAATATCAAGACATATTTCGTGTAAATCGTCTTTAATCAGAATGTACTTTACATTTTTATTATCTGTGTAAACCAGACCATTTTTACCCACATCGAATCCGGGAATTTGTCTTTGAGACGGAAACCGTCTCTCGCTAACATAGCGAGCATACTCACTTCCGGGAGCATACCTCTGAGACTCGACCGGATTCGTGCTATCTGAGCGCACCCGCCCACTTCCGGAAGCATAGCTTGATGCTCAAGCGATCTCGCGCTATCTGAGCGCACCTGCCCAGGAGCATACCTTTGAGACTCAATAAGCCTCACGCTTTCTGAGCGCACCTGCCCACTTCCTGGGGCTATATTCGAATAAACTAAGCAAGTATTCTGAAAATACCTCTTTTCCGAGAGCAAACCATCGCAAACGCAGTCTTTGCGTGAGCTGCAATCCGTTTCGTCATCTGATGACGTCACTTCCATGTCAACTAGTAAACCTGAGGTACAATTAACATTATGATATAAACCTACACGTGATCCCTGACCAAAAACTACTTCACTAATCACGAATCCGCCGAGCCCAAACTGCTTGCGTCTAACCAAAGACTAAACTCAGTGGTTTTGTCATATACCAAAGACTTGCCTTTTGTGTTCAATCGTTTTACATTTTCCCGCCAAAACGTCAAATCATTTATGGCGTTTCCGTTAACCTTGACTGGAGCATTCCAACTAGCTCTACTATCAATATAACAATGCAAATATCCGGTCATTCTAAAAACGATCTTACCAAGCACGCTTTGTAATGAAACAATTTGGCTAACGATACCAGCTAAACACGCACTCTGACCAGATCCAGATTATCGCTTGCGGGTTGAAACTTTATCGAGTCCTTCGCTATTTTTAGCCTATCTATCCGTTCACAAGAAATGAAAATTTGATTTGATTCAGAGTCTAGCTTTTGACCTAACCAGTTACCGATGCGTTTCGGATACCAACTGCATTTGTCTTTTGCCAACAAAAAAACAAATTCTCCTACTGCCAGGGGAATGAATGAACTTGCTAACGTTGCTTTTGTTTGGTGAATGTGGCCGCCTATACCGTCATCAAGGAACATAATAATCTTGTGACCTAGAGATCTCCAATATTTGACCAACACCCTTAAAGTTTTACTAAAAATACATAGCGTTGGAAATACCGAATGGCAAAGATTTATATACATACCATTTATCCTCTCAAAAAAAACTCGAGATATATACATTGATCTGGGAAAATATCAATATAATGATTGGCGCTTTCTTAATCAAATGAGAATATATATGTGCCTTTTTCAAATAATGTTTCTGCAACTTTAATGTCCTCGTATTTCATTCGAAACAGATGCAAACATTTATTAATGTGTCTACAGACAGTCTGGGCTTACCATTTCTATTATACGCTACTGTAAGAGGATTCACTATATGAGGTTTCCCCTTAACCTCTGAAACGACACCCTTTTTAACCAGGGAAGCTATTTCTCCCTCTACAAAACTTGAGTTAGTCCTTGCAGATTATTTCTCAGCTCGATTCTCTCTGGAATCACCTTAAATGGTAACTTATTACAATTGGCAACCACATCCAAAATGTATTGATTATCGGACGTTTTCGACCACAATCAGGTATTTCTTTATTCTTTATTTATGCTAAACTCCACCCTATCTTCTTTTAAAGGGTAATATATAGAAGGACTTTCTTGCCTCTCCACTTCTGGTTGAGAAGGTTCAATTTCCGGATGATTCGTACCTGAATCTGTTACGTCAATAACCAAGCAATTCATAAAACTACTTATCTTGTTATTCTACTGGCTTGTGTTCTGCAGGCACTCCATATTCCAATGGCCAGACTTCCAACACATTAAACCCAATCCGGGATGCTGCCTGTTCGGTTGTACGATGCCTTCCTACTGGCTCGAGCTTCGGCCTGTATATGTGCTTCTCGTCGTCACTGTCGTCTGCAATGACATTGGCCTCGTACTCCGAAACAACACGCCAACCCAACTCGGACGTGTCTGCCAAAAGTTCCAGTTTCTGGTTGTGTTTCAGTAATTTAGTAGCTATAAAAACACAATACAACTGGCGTAAGAAAGCGCTATATGAAGTACTTATTATGTATATGGCTTATGCTTCCCATCTAATAAATGACCAATGTGATCACTACAATCCGCGTTATGTACACAGACAAATTGTTATCGAAAGAGAAAATTATCGATGTTATGTTTACCTTGAACAATAGCCTCGTGAGCGGAGTTCAATTTTTGCGCCTCGACGTGCGACCCTGCCGTTTCAATTTTCCCTAATACCCTTAAATTAATCTTATACTTTTCCTCGTTACTTTTCTTTTTAAATTTAGGAATGTCAAGTAAAGACGAGGATTTATCACTTATCTTAGTAATCAACCCCCTGATGCTTCGGAGTAGCTCCTGGTTGTTCGTCCTCATCACTTCCATGATTTTTTGTTCAGTCCTTTTTTCCATAACATCTGACATTTCGGATGTCGCCATGTTTCAAGCAAAAGAAAAGGTGACCGTTCAGATCGCTTTCGAGCGTAGAAGTAACCGCCATGAACAGTATCCTGACTAAACCGCCAACCAATAGCCATTGGTCACCTGACTTTTACACCCGATTACACCGCGCACATATATTTGCACGCCAAAATGTTAAGACAAAGGTTCTGCGCTATACTACGTAACGTGCAGAACTAGTTATAATATGCGGTCACTGGTAAGTCAGTGTACGAGTAAGGAGCTGCGGCTTCAATTATAGCCTTGAGACCGTATATTTTCACAAAGTCGCGAAAAAGCCTCTGCGGTATATACAAACTGCAAAAATTAAAATGCGCATACAATTTTTTATGTTACGTGCAAAATAGCTTTACGACGATTACAAACCACTGAATTATTCATCTTCTTTACTGCACATGCGTGTAAACTTGAGATGTTTTAAAACTTATACAGGCTTACAATCTAAATTGAATAAAATATCTCCTACCCCGTAGTGACTTACCATCGTGGAGCTACGCAGTGACCGGGCTGGGTAGCACTAAAGTCTATTAAATTATTATTGTTAGACCATGATTTAGTTTATAGCTAACATTAATTTCACGTCGTATTGGCATAAAAGTGGAAAACGTGCAACTAGTACAATATAACTACCAGCTTAATAATACATTTTCCTTTAAAGCTCATATTTCCACGGTGGGGCAAAACTAAGGCGTTCCCCATCCGGTTCTACGAAAATATAACAAGAACAAACTTTGTCATGGGAGACCACTGCGTTGGAGAGCTACAGTTACGTCATACTTTAAATTTAGAATGATTAGTCACATAGTGTGGCGAAAAAGAGGATAATGGCGGTATGTTTAACCTCTTACTAATCTGTATATTTAGATAAAATCTGGATTCCTTTCTTTATTAGTGTACATCAGTAACGTTCTTATATTATCATTGCTTCCAGCTGCGGTTGTACACAGTTATCTATATAAACATACATCACTAAATGACTTCGGAATGTAAATAAGCTATGCTCATCGACCAACATTGTTGACATATCAAATTTGAAAGAAATAATAGTATTAGCGTTTCTTTAATGTTTTCTAGTGATTATAACATTGCGTATATTAGTAAGTTTTGTTTATATATGTGATAGCATTCTGCGTTTCAGGTAATATGTATAAGGAAAGTTGTTAAAGTTTACAAAATGGCGCAGTTTTCAACTTTACTCTGTAGAAAATTCCCAATATTCTATAAATATTTTTAACGGGATACCATTTGTTTTCTTTATGTAGCTTTCTTGGACAGGCGTAAAGTGCTATAAAGTCTTGTTTATGAATGTGGTATCATTCTGCGTTTCAGGTTATATGTACGTATAAGTGAGACTGTTAAAGTTTACAAAAGGGCGCAGTTTTTAACTTTAAAATGTAGAACTTTTCCACTATTCTATTAATAATATTAACGGGATACCATTTGTTTTCTTTATATAGCTATCTGGGACAGTCTTCAAGTGCTATAAAGTTTTGTTTATGATTATAACATTGCATATATTAGAAAGTTTTATGTACGTGGTACCATTCTCCGTTTCAGGTTATATGTATAAGGAAAACAGTTAAAGTTTACAAAAGGGCGCAGTTTTCAACTTTATTAAAAATGTAAAAAATACCTACTTTTCTATAAATAATATTAACGGGATACCATTTGTTTTCTTTCTATAGCTAACAGGGACAGGCGTCAAGCGGAAAACATGGTGAGTAATTTTTATCTATTTAACAACGTGACATTTAGATATCAAAATAAAATACAACATAAATGAATGAATGAATGAATTAATTAATGAATTAATTAATGAATTAATGAATGAACGAACGAACGGACGGACGCACGCACGAACGAACGAACGAACGAACAAACGATCGAACACACGAATGATTAAATAAATAAATTAATTAATCAATGGGTAAATGAATGAATGAATGAACGAACGAACGAACAAATGAATGAATGAATACAAAACAAATAATAAAATACATTTTCAGTTATGACCAGTCTGATGAAGAGGACGAAGAGGAGTCTTCAAGACTAATTAAACGTCCGAAAACAACAAGCCTATCTGGTGAGGGCTTTTCAAAACATATGGCTTGTATACTTACAATTAAAATCAACTAAAATATATAAAATTGAACTCGATTTTTCTAGTTTTTTTTTGGTTCGAAGTATTGTAGTCACATTGTCATCTACGTCGTTAACACTGCGGGCATTATATAAACATTTGCATAAAATATATTATTTAAATGCTTTCGAACGGTTACATACATGTTTTTGTATGTCCATATGCAGAGGCGGAATCAAACCCACGAACTCCTTCGATCTCAATCCCCAAAAATGCCCTAACGCCGTTCTCGGAGTCTGGTTACGGTGCATCGAGTTTCGGCATATCTCCCGGCACATTTTCCAAACAAGATTCATCTGTGGTTCAGCCTGCATCGAACGGGTACAGCTCGGGTATAGGTAAATGGTTAAATGTATTTCAATACTTTTTAGCTCGACTATTCGAAGAATAAGGAGAGCTATACTACTCACCCTGGCGTCCGCGGCGGCGTCGGCGGCGGCGTCGGCGGCGGCGTCGGCGGCGGCGTCGGCGGCGGCGTCGGCGTTGGCGACACCTTGGTTAAGGTTTTGCATGTAAGCACCTTTAAGTCATTATCTCAGTAAATACATCAGTTATTGCATTGAAACTTTGGATATATGTATTCCCAACTATCTTACATACTAAATTAATGAAGTTAGATAACAATTATTTGAATATAATGCAAATAATAGGCCTTTATTATTCGACTTAGAAATTCTGGTTAAGGTTTTGCGTGTAAGCACACATGGGTTAATATCTCAGCAACTACTTGAGGTATTACATTGATACTTTCTAGTTTGCATTTAATGCAAATAATTGCCCTTTATTATTCGACTTAGAAATTCTGGTTAAGGTTTTGCATGTAAGCACACATAGGTTAATATATCAGCAACTACATGAGCTATTGCATTGAGACTTTATACAGTGGTAGTAAACCATCCAACCTACTTAATTAACCAAGTAAGATCACTCTAGTTTGCATTTAATGCAAAATAATTGCCCTTTAATATTCGACTTAGAAATTCTGGTTAAGGTTTTGCATGTAACCACATTTAAGTCAATATCTCAGCAAATATATCATGTATTGCATTGAAACATTAGATATGTATTCCCAGATAACACTTTTTTGAATATAATGCAAATTATGGGCCTTTATTTTTTTACTTAGAAATTCTGGTTAAGGTTTTGCATGTAAGCACCCAGAGGTTAATATCTCAGCAATTACTTGATGGATTGCATTGAGACTTTATACAATGGTACTCAACCATCCAGTCTACTTAAATAACCAAGTAAGATAACTCCAGTTTGCATTAAATTAAAATAATGGCCCCTTTTTTATTCAACATAGAAATTCTGGTTAAGGTTTTGCTTGTAACCACTTTTAAGTCAATACCTCAGCGAATACATCATGTATTGCATTGAAACTTTACACACAGGCTCCCATCTGTTTAACCTTCTAATTAATTAAGTAAGATAACTCTATCTTTTTTATAATATATAATTTTGGCCCCTTTATTATGCGACTTAGAAGTTCTGATTAAGGTCTTGCATGTTAGCACACATAGGATAATATCACAGCAACTGTTTGATGTATTGCATTGAGACTTTATACAATGGTATTCAACCACCCAACTTAATTGAATAACCAAGTTAGATAACTGTATTTTGCAAATAATGGCTTTTTATTATTAGACTTAGAAATTCTTGTTAATATTTGCATGGAACCACATTTATGTTAATATCTAAACATACCATGTATTGCATTGAAATCTAATCTAACAGTAATCCATGCATGTTTCGCCAAAACTTTTCAATCCTTACAGTCGAGCGCGCTGTCTCTGTGACAGCTCTTGTTTGTTTATGTATGCAATGCCTTTCCGTAGTATTTAACATGAATCATTTTCACCGAAAGCCCTTCTAAAAATCATTATGACCAATTTATGTCTAAAATAAACACTGAATAGAATAACAACCATAATAAATGGTCAAATAAACACTTGCAGTAAACTTCTTTACAGAAAGGATGGAATGAAATAATCAATTAAAAATTCAACATCTTATGTATTCATCAAAGATCTAGCCCATTTTTCCTAATGATTTTAGACTCTGATTGTGGGACGCCAAAAGTTACTCGAAAGCTGTGGCCATCCGAGAAACAAAAGGAAACGGTATGCGTCCAGAACAAAAGATCTGACTTTATCAGAATCATTACAATAACACCCAATAAAGACATTACGCAGTGAATATTAATTTCTAGGCAAGTAAAAGTTGTATCGAAAATACTTTCGAAAAACGAGGACTACCTCAATAGTAAACAATCTAACTTGCTTTTGTTTTAGGTCATTCTTACACGGTTTGGGCCTGATCATTTAAAGAAGTTTTTACAAAAGAACTACATATTATTGAAGGACGAGATCGATCCAAAAGGCATTGCAGATATTTTGCGTGCAAAAGGTGTCATCAGACGTCAGGCAATGGAAAGATTAGGCGAGACAAAAAGCAGAGCCCAGCAAGCAGATATACTTATTAAAGCTATAGCGAAATCCAAAATGGCAAAGGATGTAAATGTAACAAGATATGTACTAGATGCATTCACAGATGAAGGTCGTGAGGATCTGTTTGTCTCGTTTGAGGAAGAAATAGGTTAGTGTTACATATTTTTAGCTTTGTTTGGGCAGTTTTGCACAATAACTGACTGAAAAGGAAAGTCCTACTATCAAACTATTACACATATATCGACATTTTAATACTTCGAATTTAATCTCTTCTCTAGAATATAGTTGTATGCGTTTACTGTAGAATCAGACTTAAAAAGGCAAACACAAACAAACGTTTATTTGTTTATTTCAGATACGTCCTATTCCACATTTTTGCCTACATATTTTGATGTAGATGATATTGAGGAGAAATTCTTGCACCATTGGAAGGACATAGAAGATGAAATTGATCCGCTAGCGATTATTGATCAGCTTCTGGCAAAGTTTGTTCTCTCATTTGACGAACATGAAAATATCAGAAGTATAGAGTTCAAACCGGATAAAATGTTATGTCTATGCGAGTATGTTCTTCGAAAGTCATGGAAAGCATTTGGTGTATTTTGCCAAACCCTGAAGGAAGAGCCTATCTATTCACACATTGCGGATAAATTGATCTCAGAAACTAGAGGTAGAAAAACGCAAAAAGGTAATAAAACGTTGATGCAATTTGGATGTTTTTTAAACTAAAAAAGAATATGAATGACTTAGACATTGATAACATTGTGGTTAACTTGTCGTTTTTGTCTGCTAGGCTTTGATATAAATGCCTTTAAGCTTATCAAATACCGTGTAAATACGCTTCTACATTTTGATGTGAAGTACAATCCATATTTGTGTTTCTGTTTTGTCTGTAGAAGGAAGATCGAGCGAAAACATTGATTTTCGAGGAAGAGTAAAAGTCATTCGACGACAAAATACACATGACATCGGTACGTTTAAATGCATCTGCTTGAAAGATCGTTTTTTTATTGCTTTAAATACTATGCAATAATTATTTTCCACGGAATGACATTGTTTATTGAATCCACAGAATTTATCAAAACGTATTATTATACTTTGATTTTAAAGGTTATGGAATGAGCGAAATAACATACAATTTGGGATCAAAAGAATTGGAACGGATGATAGTCGAAGACTATTCGGATGACGATGAACATCTGCATGCAGAGGTGAGTCTTTGTTTGCAACATGGCATACGACCGATTTTCAATTACTTATTTAAAAAATGCAATTCATTTCCGATGTCAAATCTATGACAAACAGGGTAGTACAATTTAACGTTATGTGAAAACAAGGTGTATGTTAGCTGTTGGATATTGTACAAGTGCGTCATATTCGGTTCCGATTAATCTGAATAAACTGAATATTTATTTAAAGATGCACTCTTACTCCCAGGTAAGATTTACCACAATTAATAATATTGTTTTGACATTTAACAAAAAGATGAATAAATGTCAAAAACAATAGTTCTTATGAAGGATACAGGGTTAAATTGGAAAGAATTGTGCATAAAGCACAGTATTTCTACCTTATGAGACTATGGCAGACCACAGTTAATCTTTTAGCATTCACCAATCATTTAATATTTTTGCGCTTTCTACTTTTACATACAAGGTTATAATCTTGTTATAAGTAATTATTATTTTCCATAAATGCATAATTCAGTAAGTAGTTAAAGGTTTATCATTCACAATTTATGTTTGTTATACATGTGTATGTATTGATTTTGAATGAGAGTGTTAAGAAGAGAAAGATTATACGATTGATTTCACTGTGTCATTATTACATGGCGTGCACTAGCATTTCAACAACTAATGGTGATCACAATGTTACACATATTTAGTTTATATGTTTAATTGCAGGTATTTCGTATTACTAAAAACAACAAGCAATGAAGCAATTTAAATAAACTAGGACTCAATAATTCTCAGACAAAACTGTTTTAATAATAATGTGTTTACTCATCTTGTTTGAGCGACACATTGAAGTATTTTCTAGAATGTATTTGATTTGATTTTTACAATCCTCATAAGTGAGTATCTAATACATGATATATATATATATATATATGGATTTTACAGGCAATGGACTTAGGATTTGAAGTAGAAGAAGTCAAGTTTTCAAGCATCAAGATAAAATTGTCTAGTCTTTCATGCCAATCACAAGCTGAATTTCTTCGGCGTTTGAAAGAGTCTGATGAATTTGTTGGCAAGATTTTAAAGGCTGTTTTAAAGAAGAAGCATTTGAAGAAATTGCGAGAAGCTGAGGTTTCCGAAATACCGTTTAGAGTAACTTTACAGTGGCCAAAACCAGATCAGGGTATTTCTAGTTTTTCATTCAAAATTAAATTAAAACTTTTTAGGCGTGCCGTTACGAACGTTTTTTTATTCGTAAGAAATTGAAATTACTAGCTTCTCATAAAGACATTGTATTCAAAGATACTCTCGTTTGTGTTTTTACAAACATTTATTGTGATTTTTAATGTGTGTATTATTTTAATATAAAACATAGAAGAATATTATTTTTAAAACATTTTTTGACTTATATAATTGAAGATTAATTCGATGCGTTTAAATGTTTATTTTTTTATTTATATGAAATATTATGTATTTCAGTTAAGTGTCTATGCAGCCTGAAAAAGGAGCACATTGTTGAACACTTTACAAAGATAGAAGGGAGCTTAAAGCATGCTGATGAAATTTCAAGAGCCTTTGGTGAATTCGAAGGATTTCCAGAAGAAAAGAAAAATGAATTCTTGAGTATGAAAACTAACGAAAATGACAGCAAAGCAGATGCGCTTCTGCGAAAGATTTTAGACGGAAACACCACACATCTATGTCTTTTGGAAAGGGAACTAAGGAATCATGGCTACAACGAACTTCTCAGGGATATTACCTCCCCTGCTCAACAATTAGAAACAGGTTAAATATCTCTTTCCAAAATGCATTATTAGATCAATCACTAATTGAAAGAGAGTGAGACTGGTAAGGTGGATGTATTATTTACTGTCTCACACCGAAGAAGTCGAGAACAGCTTTTTCTTGGTTTAACAACCGTACGGGTTCGACAGACGGACCCGAGTGTGGTAAATCTGTATTTACAAACGTGCTACTTTATACTTTCTGAAAGTGTATAAGTGTAATAAATGTATTTTATATGTATCAACGAAAGTGTATTAATATTGCAGATAAGATTCCAGTAGAGTACCTTGAAAGGCATAAAGGGTTGCTTTTTGAAGAGATAGAGCCAAGAAGATTTTTAGAGATGGTAGCTGGCTTAGAGGGTTCAGATGAAGTCGTGGAGACGATTATGAACAAGAGTTTGTTGAGACGACAGAGGTGCAACGCGCTTATTGAGTTCATTAAGAAAAAGAATGCAATGACTGTCTTTGTTCAGGAACTCAAAAATATCGGCCTGACACATGTCGCTGAGAAATTCGCAGTCCAGAAGATTGACTCGCAAAGTAAGTTCAGTTTCTTTATTGAAATTTTAACTATACTAAATCACGTACTTAAATACAGTATATGCATTTGTAGGTACATGTTGTATCTATGATATATATTGTTTTACGTGCAATACATGAATGTATTCCGGTTCGAATTATGCAATAAACTTTGCTTTTCAGGATGGAGAGAAGCCATTATTTTTTCATCGAAAGACATTGTCAATGAAATCGAACCGAGTCGATTCAAAACATATTTCAGAACTATTGAAAGTAGCCATTCAATGAACGATGCATGTAGCCACCAAAGCCGACGAGAGCGTGCTGTGTTCTTTTTGAAATGTCTAACGAAAGGATCCGACGCTTTCATAAGTGACTTTATCAGCGCCATGGGCATACTAGGTTATGACAGTTTGCTTCAAACGCTAAAAGAACGTGCAGGTATGTATTGTAATTTAACTCAATATGACTTAACCTTGCAGCAAAAGTTGTCAAAGTAGTCGTTGGAAGCATCAGTACCGTCCTTCAAAACATTTAACCTTGACTATACCTCAACAACTCGTTTGAGATATGCCCGTGGATCTTAATGATATGTGTATCGTCGCGATTTACTACAACATATATCGTGAAATGAGCCTTTACGAACTGAGAAAATCGGACAAGTGTTGATATCGGCTTGCTGGTCAGCCAATTAAAATTTATTTTTGAAAAGGAAAAAATGGAGGTATTTGAATAGTCTGTACGTTTTCATCGTCAGCGGCGATGGCGTTGTCGACAAACATGATAGCGTTGACTTTAACATCTATGCCATTACTATCAACCTTTGTACGCATATCGCTATGACAATGCAAATGTTTATAGACGTCTCAACCTTTCGCTGTATGTCAAGTAATGTCTTTTTAATAAACTGATAAAAAAGTCGTTTAGCGCTCTTATTTGTTTAATTTCCAACATACCATGATCACTTGCACAATTTAAATCCAAGCTGCATGAATCCAAGCTGCATGATTTCAATTTGCAATGAAAATGCGTATTTCAGAACAATACAAGGATTGTCCAAGACTTGCTCAAAGCATGCGTGGAAACAGTAACATAGTTGCATGTGGAAATATAACTGTCCTATATAACGAAGGTATGCTTTGATAATTTATTCACATAACTGTTAATTCATAATTGAATTTTAAAGGCCTAAGCGTACATTTCGTAATACAGAATAAAGTAATTTTCATACCACCAAGATAAAGCAATAGCACTTCGTTGCAACTGCGAAACTTGTGTTTCTTTCGTCTATGCCCAAACCGTTCACTGTAATTTAAACATTATTTTGATTGTTAATAATAGAAACAGAACAGAACTGTCCATTCAAAATCTATGTGGATTTAAAAGCAAATCTGACGGAAAGTGGTGACGAAAGTAGCGAACATGAACATGATGAGGAAGATTTCCCGTCCAAAAACACAAGGACTAAAGAGTGGGTTATTAAACAAATACAAGAGAGAAAACGTAAACACGAAGATACTAGTGGAGAGGAACCTTTGGGTAAGTTAAGGGAACTTAATTGCTATTTATTTTGGTCGGTTTTTGTGCAGTTTTTAAATTTTAAACCGATTGACATTTATTTATTTATTTATTTATTTATTTTATAGATGACATTCCTATGAAAATGAAGAAAGACGACAATGATAGCTCGACATTTTCGCAGGAAGTCATTCAAACAGCCAGAGCTGATGAGGGTTGCGATCACTTTACTTCAGTAAGCTCCCCTAAAGCAAACCAATCTTCACGGCATAGTTCAGGGAGAACATATCCTACTGAATATGAGGATATATCACCTCCTTCATCGCCAGCATCTGGGACAGGCAAAGGCCATCAACTGTTTAGAGCCCGGTATTCTTTCAACGCAATGCAGATACCATTAGGTCGACGGAGAAACTCACTATCCGATGGCGCTTCGAACTACTCATCAATCCCATCGTCAACTGAATCGCCGAGTTCGCCAGCACCACTGAGTTCATCATCCCCGTCCGTGTCGCCTGTAACTGTTCAAAGGCGTCGCGTTATAAGGTCACCGTTAATGTCACTTTTATATGATATTTTTGGCCTAAACAAAAAATAGAACTGTTTGTAAAGAAACAATGACGGTGTGAACTTAAAGTGCAGTTAATACTACAGCAACAGAAAACACGGTGTTGGTTTTAAGTTGTAATCTGTCAACGACCTACTGTTGATGTGAAAGAATAACATATTGTAATACAATGAGGTTTAATGACGTTTGCATAAAGCTTATATGAGTGTTTCTATTTCTGTTTTCTTATCTCCACATACAATATATATTTTTGTATTCTTATTAAAGGTACTTGATTTGATACATGTACATGTGCGCAGCTTTTTACTGGATGTAATATGTGTTAATGTTTTCTTCTCAGTACTTGACAGATCCTCTTATTGTTCATTCTATTTTGTCTGATTTTAAACCCATCGGAAGTATGCGCGTTTATTTATAAAGCGACATATTTCTGGTCTTTTATAAGTATTTATTTGTACATTTTTTTTATAATTGATTCGACCTTTTACTTTTATAGTATTTAATTGTACATATTTTTTATAATTGATTTGTATACGACAAGGTAATATTGTAACTTTAACATACATTGATTGCCTTTGACTTTAATTTGCAATAAAATCTTGACTTTAAAGAGTGCACATTTTATTTAGTTGTCGGCGTATATATCGGCGTCGTTAGCAATAAACTGGTTAATATTTTAAGATATTGAAGTATTTAGGCACACGTGCAAGCACCCTACATTTGGAACATCAGCCTTAGCATTTGCTTTCAGCACTAGCGTTGTATTACACATATCTTTCTACGTTTCATCAGTTAATTTAAATATTAATACGTTTTTTAAAACCTACAACAGCAGTAAATGAAAACACACGTTAAAGAATGATGAAATGTTAATTTATTTAATTGCACGTATTTTTTTTATTTAAGGAACACGTTAAATCGTTATCAACTAACCAGCATGAATAATCAAGGAACATACAAATAATTATCACGGTAGCACGTCTACTGAGACGAGCTTTTCATTTAGGGAATACGTTCAAGCGTTTTTAACTAGACAACATGCTAATCGAGGAACATTTAGAATGAAGACATCAGGCATCCAATTTAACATTATTGCCAAATGGCTCAATGAATCGACAAGACTGTACTGTGAGTGACTTCATCCCCCCCCATTTCCTTCTCCCCCTCATTTCCTCTTTCTTATTATAACTAGCATCCCCCCCAACCATCGTGTATTTCTAAGAATTATGTTTCTTTAATTATAACATCCTACCTTAAAATGGCGTAATACCCATATTGTACCAGTTATTTTTGTATATTTCTATCACTTCGTACCATCAGTAGTGTATCAAACTATTTCTGAGATTATATATTTTAATTATTTGTACTAACCATATCTCTTACAATGAAATTACTCACTGTTTATGCACTTCACCACTGTCTATTTTGTTTGTATGTTATGCATTTCTGTAGCTCATATGTTTATTTACTTTTTTTCAATATATTCTGCAATAAATACTGGCTGCACCAAACGACAAGGCTTAGCTTTATTGTACATTCGATACTTAATATATATTAATGCTGCACACATTTTTCTTTCAAATTAAGTGGTATCGAAAACTGTTTTTTATGAGAATGTATGTTTGTTATCAGAATGAATTCACATAAGTTTA
Organism: Mya arenaria; assembly: GCF_026914265.1. NCBI lineage: Eukaryota > Metazoa > Mollusca > Bivalvia > Myida > Myidae > Mya > Mya arenaria. Next base: position 48,832,390 of record NC_069134.1, read on the forward strand.
TCAGTTTAAAATTATACATAGTTCATGAATTAACTACCGTTAACAATGCGTTTCGGCAAACTAAAGTACATCCATCTTTTATATATATTTTTAATATCATATTTTATAATCATTAAACATAATCCAATCTAATGATGTTCTATCAAATATTCAATAGTATTATTTAAAATAAATTATTTTCGGTCATTTTATATCAATAATTTCTTTTGAATACATGATCATGAATGAAAAATATCCTCGTGAAACTTCAATGCCCGAGATTGTTTTCGCAAGACATGATAAACCGAGTCTGGATTTTTAACAGAACAGAAATGTTTTCGCCTTACCAAGCATGTAATTAAATAAACCTCATATATATATAAAAAAATACAAATATGACATCTCCACATCTGGTAATGTAGTTGGTTCATTAACTTTATCGACACTACTCATTCATTATAGAAATAATTAACAACCTTACCAAAAGAAGCATATTGATTTCGAAGTAGCAAATCGGATGATTTTAAACATGGTCATTGTAACGTACTGTGGGAGGAGCTAATGAATATCGGTAGTATACAAAACCATAGAGCAGCTCACATTAAACATACTAGTATTATAACAGAACGGAACAGACCAGTATTGCTATAGTTGGTAGATAATTTTATATCGACGTGTGTGGAAGGATAGTATAAGGTCTTATCAAGCCAATTTAAATGATAATCGATGCAAAAGCACTGAAATACAGAAGAAGGAATTTGATTAAGGACACTTTAAGTTGATGACATTAAGTCTTCAATCGTTGAAATTGAACAACCATCGGGTAACTCAGTTCAATTTGAAATCGACACGTAACAGGGCTTAATTTGGATACCTGGACTTATTACAGTGATACAAACTACGTTAATAATTAAGTATCACCTGCTAGACCTATGAGTGCGTTCGAAGTGCGATAGAAACTTTTTCAGTTGTAATTCATTACGGCATAGAATTGAACCTCTTGTGGTTGTAAAGAACTAAAAGAAATTAGTTTCAAACCTGGCAAAGATGAGGACAGTATGCTTTTTGCGGACGGACAGTCAGGCCAGCGAAGAGGACAGTGGTTGTGAGAGCGAAGGAAGCCAAAGGGGAGGAAGAAAGAAGGTCCACTTTTGTGGATTTCAGGATAATGAGACTGAAAAAATTGAGACACATTCCGTTACAGACATCCCTTCCAAAAACATCCTTGAGAAACAACAAAAATGCGAGCGCAAGTCGCGGAAACGTAACGGACTTAACGGAGTGAATATAAATAGGGGTGATATACCAGACGGATCTGACATTTTCCGCCTTGTGTTAAAAGAGATTCAAACGGAAGACTCTGAAGAGGAGGAGGTTGTGACGCCAAGATCAGACTGTGTTACTCCTACCTCAGCATTGAAATCCATTCTTAAGAAGAAATGAGTGGTTTGTCGGAGGCGAATACTTAAAAAGGACTGCTTAACAATGCTATGCTGGATGCTCGTTTACCTTCGAGTATCCGATGACTTGTCCCACTATGTTGTAATGGGAGGGATTGTAAACGTATGTCTTTAGTTTTTACAAATTTGATGGTTAGAAACTGGCGAGAAGATGTTCGATAACAATGTGATACTCCTGCTAAAGCATCAAGTATAGCCTCCAGAAGAAAAGAGAGTTTTGTCGAAGGCAAAACCTTAAAAGGACTGCTTAACAATGCTATGCTGGTTGCGCATAAACTGCGTACCAGTCAGCAACAGGAAGCCTATGATCGGTGACTAAAGCTGAGGGTCTAACTGCCGCGTTTATCTTAAGGTACCTGATGATTTGTCCCCACCGTGGTTCCCCATCATGGGAGTGATTGTATGTAGAACGTACGTTCTTATGTGTGCACACATTTGATTGTGGGGAAGTTGGTAAAAGATGTTTGTTTAGTAAGCGGTACGTTTCAAAGTGACACTTGGATGGTGCTTGGACGCGCATTACTGCCATTGTTAGTAATTTTAAGATTGTATATACAGATATACACATATACACAACATTACACAACAGGGTATGCATTTCAGTTCATATGAATGTAGTACGTGTATGGAGATCCTTCTCTGTGATGACGGTTGGCTGCTAAGCCATAAAACCATTGTGTTTGAATATATTTATATCAACGATATAATTTACATGCAATAGACTGTTGTGATAGCTTTGTTTGTTACTTTTTTGTCATTAAGTATAAACTTTTCTTGAAAATACAGTACATGTACATATTATGTTTTTTCAAGAGTTTAACTTTTTTGTTCTACGCATTTCTTCTAAACGTGCAATATGCAATATTTAACTCTGATGTATTACTATCATAGGTGATAGAATTCTGTATAAAGTTCACTTGATATAATAAAATTAATACAAGTTATTTGATTTTTGTTGTTTTGAAGTTGCGCTCATTTTGTTGCTAATGATATATGAGAAATTATTTTTAGTCTACATGTATAGTCGAACCCCGTTCGCTCGAACTTCAAGCGACCGGCGAAAACACCTCGAGCCTAGGAAAATTCGATCCAAGCGGGAATGCTTTCTTTCAGAATAAAGAAATCGGTCCTAAACAACCAGTTGTCTCCAAGGGGGACGTCGAGCCAAGCGAGTTTGAGCCAACGGTGTTAGACTGTATATGCTAAAAATGTGCCAAACAGAAAGATTATTTTTATTTATTCGAAAACAACAACAACGATCTTTTAAAAATGATATACAAAAGTACGATACACCTATATGCAACATGAAAATAACAGTAAACTAACTATACACGTGTCATCCAATTCCTTGACCTCCGGAGGAATTAAGACTGACCTCCGACAGAAAGAAAACATTTGTTTAAAACAGTTATCAGGAGATCTTACAAAAGAAATCAAACAATGTTTGGTTGAGCTTAGTTTATTAGCAATACTTTCCTCAAAAATGTGGTGTCTAAACGCCTTATTGTAAAATTTGGATATCTTAATCGAACCCATTTAGATATGAAACTTTAAAACAGAACATTTTGTAACTAAACACACTTGTTTTTCACCCACATGCTGTCTAATTACTCACAGATTACAATCGGAAATCTATAATTATAGAACTTATTATTTGGTTTATGAAAAGAAATGACGTTTTTCGAAATTTGATATTCAATTGTCTTTTGTCCACGACAGTCCGGTTTTTGTAAACAACTTAAAGCGCACCATTTGCGATACCATTCGACTCAGACATAGTCTGGAGTTAAGTTAATGCCATATTGGTTTTTGAATTTGCTTTGTTTATCAATTTGTGAGAGCGATAGTCCTTTTACAAATCTGTCCTTCTTCGATGATTTATTGCCTGATAATAATTCGCTTCTGAAATTGCTTTTCAAATGAAATGTACTTCTGCAGAAGTCTTGAAAATCTTGTTCAAACTACGCTCATGTTGTCCCGCGCATATCAAGGACTATCGTTTCAACTTTAATTCTTCTAAAACGTATCCTTTACCAGGTTTTCAACGAATGGGGATGTTGTTGGGTGGAAGGGCGGGTGGGCGTTCGTCAAACATTGGTTTTCGCACACTTACTTAAGTTAAAATCGATGTATAGTAATGTAATGCGGTGTGTTGGTAGCTTATCTGAAGAGCTAGCTGGGATTGCTCCTGAGGGGAGGCAGGAAAGGTCAGGGTCAAGGTCCAAGGTAGTGTTACTAAAATGGTCTCCGCCCAACAACTTACATAATAATTGATAGTTAGTGATGAAAGATTGTGTGTAGGTAGTCTATGCAAAGAGCTAGCTTGGGATTGCTTTTGAATGGGTGTGGGTCAAGGTCAATGTCATTGTTAATACATATGAAAAATGGTTTCCGCCCAATAACTTTAGGTAAAATTGATGAAAACTAAACACATTAAGATACTTAACTAGAGTAACTTTCAATTTCTTCTATTTCTGACAAAGTAAAGATAAAGGCTGCTTCTTTTTCCTTACTTATCCAAGAAATTAATTGGCTATACTATCTGATTGTCCATATTAAAAACCTGATTAAGGCGCATAGCGGCTTTTCTAGTTCTACTTTAATTTGCGTAACCGGTTTCCAAATACTTGGATAAACCTAGGAACATACGAAGCAATTCCGTCTGTATTATATTATCAAGATTCCTAATCCATAAAAAGGAAGACAGAAAATCAAAATCCCAAGATATGTCCCTATGAAATTAAATCTCAGAGTCAAGAACACTAGAAGTTTAATCGTACGGAGGCAATAAGGTCACGGAATACAATGGCCTAAACAAGAACTGTACACAACAATCTTTTAAACAATCTTTATTGAAAATAATGACAGAGAATATGTATACAGTCGAGAGCCATTGGCTCGAACTCGTTTGGCTCGATTTCCTTGTTGGCTCGAACTCGTTTAGCTCGACTTCCTTGTTGGCTTAAACTGGGTGTAAAGGACCGATTTCTTTCTACTGAAGGTAAACATTTCCGCTTGGCTCGAACTCCCGAGGCTCGAGGTATTTTCGCCGATCCATAGGAGTTCGAGCCAACGGTTATTATGAATCACATTGAATCAGTTCAGTATTGATACTCTTTTTGATTTAGGAATGTGTAGCGCCGTAATGTATACATTTTCGGTGATGCGGTTAGCTTATCTGCATAGTTATTACACCAGTTATATACGAAAAATAGTGCATGTGTTTATATCACTTTTGTGCAATTAGTTACGTTATAAGACTACATAACTTTATGAGGAAGATTTGCCGCCTACTTTGTCAATTATTAAAACCCTGTTTACATATCTTTGTAACAATTAATTGGCTGTTTTTGAATCAGGAAGGTATTAAAGTATTCTATGAACTAAATCATTTATGATCATGGTATGCGTCAGTTTGTTTATCTTTAGATTATGCTAGCTTATTCATAAATCAAAAAGGAACATGACAAGTCGATTTAACATTTTCAAAAAGCCAGGAAAACAAGATAACACCCATACCTTTCCTCTCCCAAAGCGATATAAAACATAAAACGTAGATATTATGGAGTATAGCTTATTATGTCTAAATTATTTAAAATCATTCAATTATAAAGCGACAGCAACTAGTCCAGGGGCCATTTTCTCAAATCCTCTGTTAAATATGACGCTACGTTACCTTAATAGCCCGTTAAATCTCTAACGGGGCGTTACTGAACGCTTTGTGAAATATGAAATTGTGAAATTGTTAACTAACGCCAGCGTTGAAGGCCATGTTTGGCATGACAATCTCCTGCTGTGCATGTCCTGCTAATTGCACTGTTATCACAGTAGAGGCCAATTTCTTGTGTATTTGCTTATTGGCTCAGGGATATTAAGGGTCCCTTTCTAGTATAAAACCTCCCAGACTGCACAACAGGATACTCAAGATGATAAGACAATTAGGAAATTAGATTAAGATCAATACATATAGGTTTTTACTATACACGTTTTTTTTTTTTTTTTTTTTTTTTTTGGGGGGGGGGGGCACTGAAGGATTTAACTAGGCCTTTAAATGCTTCACAGTCCGTTAACTCCTACTTCCTGTCCCATAACGCATCATTCAATCCCAAAACTCCCATTCCAAGATGATGGGCTGTCAAATTTCTTCTGAATCTGAAAAAAGATCATTATTTTTCAAGAAATGACTAGGGAAAATTTATCAATAAATTCAATTATTTAACTTGTGTATTTTTTTTTCATTCTAACAAAATTATATCACTTCTATGTTTTACATTCATCGAACGAAAGAAAACAAATCTCAGAGCCATAACCGAGAATGAACTGGCCATAAAAATGTGTTTTCTTTCAAAAATATTTGGTAACTGCTTCGTCTTAGCTTAATTTAATTTGGTTTGTATGTTGATTTTAATACTTTTTCGCATTGTCTCTTTTAAATTCGATTACTTAAAGTGCGAAAACATTTTAAAAAGCCGAACTGTTTAAAATCAAATCTGATAGACGCCTGCTACCGCCAAAGTGAGATATACCCACAATTTGTTTGAAACTTCACATAAGTGGCCCTTCAAAGATACTTAAGGCATGTTTGTTTGAATTCTCCATCAGATATAGGGAACAGTAAAGGCAAATAAAACATGGGACTAGGTCAATGACATTGAAGTTGTATTTAAAATTTAAATGCCCTTCATTATATTTATTATTCTACTAAATTTAACTTTACTTCATTTACAATCAAATTGACATTAAAACCGCCAAGCTGAATTTGTATATTAGTATCAATGAAATATAGAAGAATATTTTGTCCGTTACAAATATGTAAGTCAATCCCATGCATGCTTTACTGTCATTTGGCATAAGTCCATATTATGCATTGAATTTGGAGATTCAATGATAACATTCTGATTGTTATTTTAGTCAGAAATTATTGTAGTGGGGTAATTTATAATAAGTAGTAGAGCCATGCCATGATTAATAACGATTTCTAAAAAACAACTAGGAGTGAATCATGCGCGTGCGTGCCACAGATCATCTTAACTGCATGCTATTAGCATATATCTAGGATGAGGAATCACATGACATCAAAGGGGTTCTCACATGGGTCATCACGGCTCAAAACCGATGTCAACAAACAAGGAAGTGACGTTAAGTTCTTACGAACTTTTTTGACAGAAAAAAATATGAAAATATTTCTTAGCCTAGAAAAGACGATGTTTTTTCGACTTTTTCACGTGTGAAATATTTTAGATTTGCTTGTGTTTTAATGATGCAATCCTTTGCCAAAATTTCAGCGTTGCATCGTTCGACAAAGTTCCGTGACATTGACCCACGTACATTGATTAGCAAATGTTTGGATTACCGCTTTTGAACGGTCAGTGAAATTTGAGCACAGGCTTAGAATGTCAAATAAAATAATGTGCGTAGGCAATGGAAACGTAAAAAAGATGGAATATGTCTGCTGGATGTAGAAAACAATGTACGTGTTTGCAAAACGTTTACAAAGAGGACGGTGTGACAATGTAACAGCCCGTTTATCATAATGAAAGAAATAAAACCTACGATAAAAGTTTAGGTTTACAGCACCGTACGACCACAACGTGAAAATGTAGGCACAAGCCAAGTAGTCGATAAAAATGCACTAGTCAATTGTAACCACGCCCCCTCACGGGGCCGGGGTATAGCGGATACTTTGACTTTCGGTCCAGCCAATCCCGGGTATAATCCCCGTCCTGCGGGGACAAACTGCGGGTAAAATCCCCGCCAAATGCCCTCGCACCCCGGGATACCTAGGTAAGGCCCATTCCCCGATATTTTCGGCGCGATAACAAAACCATCACATTCAATCCGCACTGCGAGGCCACCTGGAAGGTAAACACACGGCCCATTTCCCCGGTATCCGTGGTATACCCCCGGACCTCCGCTATCCGCGGTATACCCCCCGGATCTGGTGGGGCCGTGGTAACAATTAACTGGTGCATTAGCAAACAAATACACTCTGTGTTTAGAGGCACTGGACAAGGATTAACACGACAATGAACGAGAGACAAAAACGTATAAACATCACATTCAAACGACACAGACACACGGACTACACACTCATAAAAATAGCTTAGCCGATAAATGATGGAATAACCGCCTTTGAACGGTCAGTGGAACATGAGTTCACTGGAACACGAGTCTACTGGGGACTTTACTACTCTTTATGACCACAAACTTATACTTATTATTTAATTACCAAATTAAAAATATAAGCCTCATAAGAGCAAGCAAGCTATAAAGAATAAAGTTAGAAAAAACATACTAATTGAACTGGCTACTAGCGCAAAAGGTTTTTGTAGTTTCTCTCTCTAATTCACTCATTAAAATATGTATTGACAATAAAACTATTTGAGGACCAATGTTTAAATCAAAAGAAACCAGAGTTTTTTGTCGCATTAGGAGTTGTTTTGTACACCAATGCAGAGTGGATTGGATTTCGGTATGGCAGATATTCATGAAAGGTCCCCCACTCCTGGGAAATATGAGACCTTTGTCATTCCACGAGCCTACGCGAGCGTGTGACGATTGTTTAATCATTAAGGTTAATGATTCATTGAACAGATTGCAATATTGATTATAAACTGGCATCATAATAGAAATGACATAGCAGATTAATTTATGGAGTTGATTAAATGATTTATTTGAATTCAGTAAGAGCGACTGTCATAATGACGAAGGGGTTTGGGGTAGATGCCAAAGGAGCATAGCAAAATATATATCTTTGCCAATGGGATTCAAGGGGATTTTCCATCTTTCCCAAATAACAGGTAATGCCATAACAAATCGTTTCTATGTTTAGCGTCCGCGGGCAGGGGCGGATAGATTGTGGGCTTCCCGATCCCCCACACACACAAATCTATATGATACACAATCATGCCGAATATTTTTAATTTCCTTTTACTATTATTCTGACTATAGAGCATATGTGTAAACAAAATGCGTCATGCTTTGTACTAGTATCCTTGGCATTTGATATCATCAAATTATGCATCCTGTCTGATTTCCATGATCAACACACTTACTAGAAAAAAGTTTTATTTGAACTCATTTTGCAGTGGAAATCTATTTAACAATTGAGAACGGTCCCGAATGGACTAAGGAGGCTTATGTCACTCATTTTGTATTCGTTTTTTTCGGTGGTTCGTTTATTTTTCAGGATAGATAGGTAAGTTTTTGTCCTAAGGGTTGACGCTTTACACAAAAAAACAAAACGATTCGTAGTGGCCTTATATAAATATTATTAATTAGAGTTAAGCAAAAGTATTAAAATATTTTTAATATATGATTTGCTCCCATATATCAAATAAGCAATAATTTGAGAATTCGGCAGAAGTACTGAATGTGAAAATGAAACATGTTTAACATATGACCAGCTCATTATTGCATACAAACAATATTTGCGCGATTAACAGAAGTCCTTTACGAGAAAGGAAAAAAAACCCATTTCATATAGAATGTGCTCTTAATAACAAATTAAACATTCTTGAGAGATAAGCAGATGTTCTTAACGAGAAAGTAAAATATTTTGATATAGCATGTGTGCTCAATATGTCATATTAATTCACCAGTCAATTGTAATCACGCCCCTCTTCACAGGTCCGGGCGTATACCGGGGAAATCGGGGAAAATGGGCCGTGTTTTTCCTTTTTAGGTAGCCCCGCAGCGCGGAGTGAATGCGGTGGTTTTATGTTTGCTCCGAAAATAGCGGGGAATGGGCCTTACCTAGGTATCCCGGGGTGGGGCATTTGGCGGGGATTTTACCAGCAGTTTGTCCCCGCAGGGCGGGGATTTTACCCGCGATTGGCTGAAACGAAAGTCAAAGTCACAGCTATTCTCCGGACCTATAGGGCCGTGGTTACAATTGACTGGTGCATTAGTGTCACGAGAGATAAGCAGAACAACTGTTGTTGTTTTTTGTAAATAACGGGAAGGAAAATATTTCTCATATATTACATGCTAATTATATCATATGAACATTTAGGCGTAGGATTCCTAACCACTAAATCTGCATGTCATTCCACAATCATCTTATCAGTTGCGTATCAGTTGTATACATACAAATGGTTATGAGTAGATGTTCTTAACGAGAAAGAAAACAATTTTATTTAGTATGTGCTCATCATATTATATAAATAAAAAAAGTTAACTGACATACTTAAAGAGAGAAAAAGAGACCGTATAGATAGAATGTACTCATCTATACAAATTAACAATTCTTTAGAGATAAGGAGAAGCACTTAAAGATAACTTAAAACAGTTTTGTTTTTATTTCTGACGTGCTCATCATATCATTTAACAATTCCCGTTCAAGTTTATTATCTTTACATTACCATTCTGTAAGGACTTTTGGAATGTTTTGCTTCTAGACTTGATCCTATAATTCTATTTGATCTAGAGCATGTCCATGCCATTCTGAAGAAGATAGCATTAAACGCGCACAATACAGGTTGACGGTTGAAGTTTTTAATATTAATGCAATTTTGTATTGTGTATTATTCATTTAATTGTACTGATCAAAAGGAAATATGCATATGAGTTGTGCACAGATAAAACATATCGATATTTTGAATATTTTAAATTGAGTTATTTGTGACCACGTAGCTGTTAATTTTTTTTTGTGGGTAAAGACTTACGTTGTTTTCATCTGTTCACACATCATATGCTTTTATTGTTTTGATCATTAAAGTCAAATGAGTTAAAAATAAAAATGCATTAAAATGAAACAATCTATTTTTACATCAACCAATATTGTGCGCTTTAATTATATTAAATATTAAATATTTTCTTTCATTTTCCATCACAAACAAAAACAACGTTGATTCATCGATGACCATAAACAGACAAAAAGTTCAACCCAAGCAGAAAAGGCATTATCAAATTATATATTACCATATTTAGTAAGTTATTTGGTATACCGGACATTTAATATAGGTCCTAGTTTAAGGGCGATGTAATGCCACTCTCCAAAACAAAAAGAATATCTTTTAATTCCTACTTTGTGTCAGTATTTACCAACAAACCTTTTGTCATATCAGATTATTCTCGTGCCCTTGTGTCAATATTGGTAATGGGCACGCGAGCCGCTTTTGTTGTTGTCAGAAATATGACCCACTAGATTACAAACCGATACTTCTATCTTGTCTCTTTGGTCCACAACTTTAGAGGCGTGTTTGTCCAAATATTTATTCAGACTGGTCATTTCGTATCAACTTATTGACTCACATGGCCTTTGCTTTGGAAAGTCAACAGACTATCCGGCGTTTAATCACCGCTTCTGGTATTGTGTACTTTTGAGAGTATCAAGAGTGTTTTTATTTATTTTTTGTATTAAATTTAAAGCATAAAATATATGCGTGCGTGCGTGTAAATGTGCGTGCGTGTCTGCGTGTGTGTGCGTGTGTATTGGTGCGTGCGTGTGTTCGTGCGTGAGTTGGTTCGTGCGTGCATTTCTGCGTGTGTGGATGAGTATGTGCGTTAATTGGTACGTGCGTTTATTGGTGCGTGCGTGTGCGTGCGTGCGTGCGTGTTATGGTAGATATATAGTCCTTTAATGCAGTTGACATTTAAGACATCGTTCTGAATTAAAAGAATATCCCTTTAAAATTACCGATTTCTCCGACCAAAACATTTTCATCTCTGAAAGTAGGTAAATGAATGCATTTAAACCATGTACCATTTAATTCCAGGGTCAATATTAGTCTTGATTTGGTTTAAAAGGAGAGCACCTAAGAAGTACATGTTCTCTTGCTTGAGTATAACTATTTTATTTCGAATAAAGGAAGCCGTGTATTCATTTTAATGTCACGCAAGCATTTTCTCAGGGTATTTTAAAAAGATAAACCCATTCATCATCAAAATCGGTTTTCCAATTTGAATACGTTTATAATTCGAATAGATGGCAGACTGATAGTGTTAATTTCAAATAATTTTTATAATTTTAAATGTTGGGTGTAGTTGATATGAAAGATATACAAGTTGGAAGTGAACAAGTATGTCTTTCATACTGACAATTGTACCCGCTCTTAATTCTTTTGAGGTCTCTGGACTTTTGACAAGGCGGTGACCCCGGTTTGTTGAAGACGTAAGGCTCTGTTCCAATTAATTAAACCCATATCATAACCTTTTGATCCTCAAGATAGTGTATATTATGTTCCCAACGACTAACAACGCCATACGAAACTTACTGAAGGAATTAAGGTATTACATTTCAAGATTCAATTAAGTGTAATAGCTCCAATCTAATCATAGACTCGACTTAACCATAATCCCTTTGTATCCTAAATATTAAGCCGTAAAATGATTAACTCCACATAGATACAAGGCTTTAATTGTTTGTAATGAATTGATTATTTGTCGGCGCTATTTGATTTTACTTTTAATAAAGTCGTTAACCTTTTAAAATATTCAATGGATACAGTGATCCTATTAATTTAACAAGGCAACGCTCTTGTGTGTCAATGTAAACTTGCTTGTGGGTGGGGAATGTGTCATAAAAGTATTACTTTGTTTAAATTTGGATTGTTAAGATAAACAAAAATATGTTAGCATTACAAACTATAATCGTTATATTAAAGTACAACGGAATACTAGTTAAAACATTAACCGCCATAAAAGTACCTTTAAATTGAATAATACTGCATGAGATGTCGTTCGGTACAAATTTATCATAATAAATTTTGGATTTTTAAAATACACAAAAATCTGCTGAGCATTATGAAATTTAATCAGTATATTAAGGTGCAACGAAATACATATACAAACATTACCGCTTTTGAAATATCTTTTAAATTGATTTATCAATAAAGATGTACGAGATGTCATTCGGTACAAATAAATCATGATGCATTTTGAATTTTTAAGATAAACAAAACTCTTTAAAGCATAGTAATATTTTATCATAATATTGAAGTTCACCTGAATACATATAAAAACATTTTCCGCCTTTAAAATATTTTGAAATTGAATTATTAATATAGCTACATGCAATGTTACTTGGTACAAATTCATCATAATGAAGAAGGCAGGGTTAGTAAGTAAAATATAACTTTGACAACCAAAAGCGGTTAATGATTTTAATATGCACGTAAAAAAATGTGCGTTTATCATTTAGTTACATGCGTCGGACCTGACCAATACCTGTATCAAGACTGTGTTTAAAACAATCGGATTCAAAACGAAGCTGGCGCTATTCAAAGACCTGAAAAATACGATGGAATAAACCAGTTCCAGTTTAGTCAGAGGCAGCAGTTATTTCCCAATACCACGCAATAAACTCAGTTTTTAAATGAGTCACAAGCCAACAATTCTGATAAATTTGCATTCATAGAGAGCATGATGTAAATAGAAAGTTGCATACTCTGTGAGCAAAAGGAGAAGACATGATGTAAACAAATCTTTGAAAGTTGCATACACAATGTGCATTAGGTGAAGGCATGACACAAACCGTAGAAATTTGCATACACGATGACCATAAAGGGGAGGCATGATGAATATAAACCTTAGTTAGAAAGTTGCATACACGGTGACCATAAGGGGAAGGCATGATGTATACAAACCTTAGAAAGTTGCATACACGGTGACCATAAGGGGGAGGCATGATGAATACAAACCTTAGAAAGTTGCATACACGGTGACCATAAAGGGGAGGCATGATGAATACAAACCTTAGAAATTTGCATACACGGTGACCATAAGGGGAAGGCATGATGAATACAAACCTTAGAAATTTGCATACGCGGTGACCATAAGGGGAAAGCATGATGTATACAAACCTTAGAAATTTGCATACACGGTGACCATAAGGGGAAAGCATGATGTATACAAACCTTAGAAAGTTGCATACACGGTGACCATAAGGGGGAGGCATGGTGTATGCAAACCTTAGAAAGTTGCATACACGGTGACCATAAGGGGAAGGCATGGTGTATACAAACCTTAGAAAGTTGCATACACGGTGACCATAAGGGGAAGGCATGGTGTATACAAACCTTAGAAAGTTGCATACACGGTGACCATAAGGGGAAGGCATGGTGTATACAAACCTTAGAAAGTTGCATACACGGTGACCATAAGGGGAAGGCATGATGTATACAAACCTTAGAAAGTTGCATACACGGTGACCATAAGGGGGAGGCATGACGTATAGAAACCTTAGAAAGTTGCATACACGGTGACCATAAGGGGAAAGCATGATGTATACAAACCTTAGAAAGTTGCATACACGGTGACCATAAGGGGAAGGCATGGTGTATATAAACCTTAGAAAGTTGCATACACGGTGACCATAAGGGGGAGGCATAATGTATACAAACCTTAGAAAGTTGCATACACGGTGACCATAAGGGGGAGGCATGGTGTATACAAACTTTAGAAAGTTGCATACACGGTGACCATAAGGGGAGGCATGGTGTATACAAACCTTAGAAAGTTGCATACACGGTGACCATAAGGGGAAGGCATGGTGTATACAAACCTTAGAATTTTGCATACACGGTGACCATAAGGGGGAGGCATGATGTATACAAACCTTAGAAAGTTGTATACACGGTAACCATAAGGGGGAGGCATGGTGTATACAAACCTTAGAAAGTTGCATACACGGTGACCATAAGGGGATGGCATGGTGTATACAAACCTTAGAAAGTTGCATACACGGTGACCATAGGGGGGAGGCATGGTGTATACAAACCTTAGAAAGTTGTATACACGGTGACCATAAGGGGAAGGCATGGTGTATACAAATCTTAGAAAGTTGCATACACGGTGACCATAAGGGGAGTCATGGTGTATATAAACCTTAGAAAGTTGCCTACACGGTGACCATAAGGGGAAGGCATGGTGAATACAAACCTTAGAAAGTTGCATACACGGTGACCATAAGGGGGAGGCATGATGTATACAAACCTTAGAAAGTTTCATACACGGTGACCATAAGGGGGAGGCATGATGTATACAAACCTTAGAAAGTTTCATACACGGTGACCATAAAGGGGAGGCATGGTGTATACAAACCCTAGAAAGTTGTATACACGGTGACCATAAGGGGAATGCATGGTGTATATAAATCTTAGAAAGTTGCATACACGGTGACCATAAGGGGAGTCATGGTGTATATAAACCTTAGAAAGTTGCATACACGGTGACCATTAGGGGAAGGCATGGTGTATACAAACCTTAGAAAGTTGCATACACGGTGACCATAAGGGGAGGCATGATGTATACAAACCTTAGAAAGTTGCATACACGGTGACCATAAGGGGAGGCATGGTGTATACAAACCTTAGAAAGTTGCATACACGTTGACCATATGGGGAGGCATGGTGTATACAAACCTTAGAAAGTTGCATACACGTTGACCATAAGGGGATGGCATGCAGCGCGTTCAGTAAAGATGTTTGCGGCGAACGTTTGCTGTTTGGTTTCCCGCTTAACGTGTATGCGCTGCGTTGCAACAGGTATACAAAACAAAACGTTTGCGAGCGTTTTGTAAACGCTCGCCTGACTGAACGCACTGATGGTGTATACAATCCTTAGAAAGTTGCATACACGGTGACCATAAGGGGAAGGCATGATGAATACAAACCTTAGAAAGTTGCATACACGGTGACCATAAGGGGAGGCATGGTGTATACAAATCTTAGAAAGTTGCATACACGGTGACCATAAGGGGAAGGCATGATGAATACAAACCTTAGAAAGTTGCATACACGGTGACCATAAGGGGAGGCATGGTGTATACAAACCTTAGAAAGTTGCATACACGGTGACCATAAGGGGAAGGCATGATGAATACAAACCTTAGAAAGTTGCACACACGGTGACCATAAGGGGAGGCATGGTGTATACAAACCTAAGATAGTGACATACAAGTGTGAGAATTACGGAACTGCATGATGCATAACAATCGTAGAGAGTTGCATACACGGAGAATAATAGGGGATGGCATAATGTATACAAAGATGAAAAAGATGCATAAACAGTGATCATAACGAAGGCATGGTGTATAAAAATCTGTTGCATACACGGACAGCATTCGGTATGGCGTTAGTTATAATCATAAATTGCAAGGAAGAAAAGGGATATTGGTATAGCAAACCAATCCCTTCGTTGATAATAAACAAAATGAAACGGAATAGCAAACATCATTATAGTAGATGAGGCGCGGAACAGATTCTTTCTCATGGAAATTGAAAATTCTGCTGAGTACATAAGTAATTACAAGTAGGATTTTGAACTGCATAATTATTTCATGCTTTCAGAATTTTCTATTTATTCAGGTATCATTAGGCGCCTACAATCATGAGAAAGTTATTGACAGTCAAATGTTTACAATGGCGTTTTGACGTTATGTCTATTGTGAAAAACACCATGAGATATATCACAGAGAGTTAATTACTATACAAGTTCATCATAAAGTGTTTACTTTCTTTTTAAGAAGGTAGCATACACAATGAATGTGTTGTTTACGACACAGGGTATGCAAACAGTTTTTGAATTCACAATAACAAGATTTCTGCTGAGGTTATGTTAAAAGTTGTTATT